>NW_021268832.1:0-2676 GCF_002162155.2 Triticum dicoccoides
TAACTTGAGGGTTTTGCAGCACAGTTCTCTAAAGAAATTTCCCAGCTCAGCAACCGCTTCATATATATCCTTGTGCATGATTCCTCAGAGACCCGCCGGTAAAATCCTTTGGAGGAGGATGTGACAATCATGGGTTTTCAGTACTGAAAGCATGAATCCATCAGAAGTAACACACTTTGCTAGGTTAGCAGCATAACCATCTGGAAATTTCACCGCTCTTAGGAATTCATAGGATGCAAGCTTTTGTTCTTTATTCATTGTATACCATGCTCATGGAATTTCAAATGAATCTTCATCTTCATTGTGCTGTAGATGCAAATCTTCTCTTATTCCCATATCCTCCAAATCAAGCCTAGAACTAACCGTGTCCTTTGTCTTCCCTTCAATGTTCAGAAACGTCCCTAGCAGATTGTCGCATATGTTTTTCTCAATGTGCATTACATCGAGATTATGCCTTAATTTCAGATCAGCCCAGTATGGCAGGTCCCACAAACAAGACCTCCGGTCCCAACATTGACCTTCCTCACGCTTTCTTTTCTTCGCCAACTTTCCTGGTCTCACATCTTTCACCATTTCAAGTTGCTGCTCTAGCTCTTCTTTAGTGAATTCAGCTGGCTTGTCACGGGTTTCATTCTCACCATTAAAATCTTTGCTTCTTCGCCAGCGATGGTTTCGAGGAAGAAAGCGGCGGTGCCCAATATAGCATATCTTGCTCCTTATTCTCTTTGAGCAAGGGTCTTTGTCACAATGGACACAAGCCTGATAACCCGCTGTGATCCTCCCAAATAGAGTGTGCAGAGCCGGGAAATCATGGATGGACCATATGATCGCAGCACGTAGATTGAACTTTTCTTCCGGACTCAAGGCATCGTGTGTAGGTACACCAGTCCAGAGCTGGAGCAGTTCTTCTACGAGGGGCTCCATAAAGACATCAAAATCCTTTCCTGGAGAATCTGGACCCGGGATAAGCAATGACATCATGAAGTTGGACTGATCCATGCATGCCCATGGTGGCAGGTTGTACGGCACCACAAAAACTGGCCACATGCTATAAGACGTGCTCATGTTCCCAAACGGATTAAACCCATCTGTGGCAATGCCAAGTTTTATGTTCCTTGGATCTGCAAAATCAAAATGTATACGGTCAAACTCTTTCCATGCCTCTCCATCCGCTGGATGGCTCAGCTCATTGTCCACAGGTTGCCGCTTCAGCTTGTGCCACTGTACCTCACGCGATGATTTCTTCGAGATGAACATCCGCTGCAGCCTTGGTATCAAGGGAAAGTGCCTCAGTACCTTCTCCGGTATTGACTTCTTCCCATCAGCATCTTTCCACCGAGATGCATTGCATTTTGGACAGTTGTCATGCTTTGCTAAATCCTTCCGAAACAAGACACAGTTATTTGGGCACACATGTATTGACACATAACCTAACCCCAGCCTGCGGATTATGCTCAATGCTTCATCATGAGATCTGGGAACACAACTATCAGGGAATTGCAAGCTCAAAAGACGGAGTATTGCGTTGAATGCGGCATTGCTAATCCGGTAGAAAGACTTGATGTGGAGTAACTTCACGGTGCAGGTAAATCTTGAAAATTTACCCCCTTCATGAGCTGCGTGCTTCGCCTCCTCTAACACCTCAGCAAACAATGATTTTTGTCCATCAGCACGATCTTCAGCATCGTACAAATCCTTCAATAGGTCAGGAATCCTATCATCTTCATGCCCATCCTCTTCCTCCGAAACAGCATTATCTCGCAAAACCTTTTCCATGAAATCAATGCCAGCATTACCACCACCCATCATATGAGGGGCCTCTGTATCAGCTTCAAAATGTTGAGGTTGTCTGTCTAAAGGTTCTCCATGATATATCCATCTATCATATGTGCTGGACATCCCATTAAGAAGCAGATGATCTTCCACTCTTCCTTGAGCCATTCTTGGACGGTTGAGGCATTCACAACATGGGCAAAGAATGTGAGCATCGTTGGAAAAATTTGCCCGAACAAATGCCATGAAATCATCAACTCCTTTCATATGTTCTTTCAAAAACTTTCTAACTCCTTTTCTAATCCAGCTTCTGTCCATCTGCCAAAGACAACAAATTGTTGCAACTTAGCAGATCAATTTCAGTGCATCAAAATTAATTAATGAAAATGGATGGAAGTAATGGAAGCTAAAATTCCAGAAAATAAGGTAGGCACCCAAGTTTATATGCTAACTGCCTAAGCACAACATTCAGCTATTTCCAATTTCTCACTACTTTAGTCCAGTTCACATGGTTTACTGATTTCACATGGGAGCAATAAAAAGTAGTTCAAATGGAAATACAGATTTCACATGGGAGAAAAGAAAAGCTAACTAAAACATGATGGTTCACAAAAAACAGAGGTGGTTAAACAACCAACAATAACAATATATGCTGCAACTAAGAACTATTTTGGTTAAACCACCAACAATAACACCACTGTCAATTTACATGAATGCCATTTCCAAGATTGCATCAAATCTACATCAATGAGAGTTTTCCTAGTTTACATCTAATCTACATCAATATTCAGGTCCTTTCACAGATTTGAGGCTGAAATTTCAGAGGTGTAACATCAAATCTACATCAACCCCAGGATCCTGTTTCAGGGAAAGACCAACTCGAGCTCTGTTCTATTGATTGCT
>NW_021268833.1:0-1115 GCF_002162155.2 Triticum dicoccoides
AATTGTCCACGAAACGGGCCAGAATTGGCCAAAACTACTAGTATTGATGACCGACATGTAAACGCACCCCGGGGATCGTTAATCGTGGAAATCACATCGGGGCCCCAAAACAGTGAGTGTTGATGACCGACACATAAACGCACCTTGGGGTTCAACAACTATGGAAATCGCTTCGGGAGCCCTAAATGGTGAATAATAGCCCACGAATCGCGTCAGAATTGGCCAAAACTGTGAGTGTTGACGACAGAGACGCAAACGCACCCCGGGGATTGTAAATCATGGAAATCACTCTGGGACGCCAAAACGGCGAGTAATAGTACACGAAACGGACCAGAAATTGGCCAAAACAGTGAGTGTTGATGACCGACACCTAAACGCACCTTGGGGTTCCACAACTATGGAAATTGCTTCGGGAGCCCTAAATGGTGAATAATAGCCCACGAATCGCGTCAGAATTGGCCAAAACTGTGAGTGTTGACGACAGACACACAAACGCACTCCGGGGATTGTCAATCGTGGAAATCTCTCTGGGACGCCGAAACGGTGAGTAATAGTGCACGAAACGGACGAGAATTGGCCAAAATTGTGAGTGTTTATGACCGACACTTAAACGCACCGTGGAGTTCGTCAGTCGTGGAAATCACTCCGGGACCCCAAAACTAAGTAATAATGCAAGAAATGGCCAAAATCATGCTTGGACCCAAAAACAGAGTAATAGTCCAAGTAACGGGCCAGAATCGGCCAAAAATGCGAGTGTTGATGACCAACACGTAAATGGACCTTAGGGTTCAACCACTATGGAATCGCTTCGGGACCCCTAAATGATGAGTAATAGTCCACGAATCACGTCAGAATTGGCCAAAACTATGAGTGTTGACGACAGAGACGCAAACGCACCCCGGGGATTGTAAATCATGGAAATCGCTCTGGGATGCCAAAACGGTGAGTAATAGTACACGAAACGGACCAGAAATTGGCCAAAATTGTGAGTGTCATTGACCGACACGTAAACGCACCACGGGGTTCGTAAATCATGGAAATCGCGCTTGGACCAAAAAACAGAGTAATAGTCCAAGAAACGGGCCAGAATCGGCCAAAACTACGAGTGTTGATGA
>NW_021268834.1:0-898 GCF_002162155.2 Triticum dicoccoides
CCCCCTATATATATTGAGGCATGGGGCTGCCCATAACACGTGATTTGATCTCTCGTTGGTGCAGCCCTGCCCCTCTCCCTCCTCCTCTTCTCCCATGGTGCTTGGCGAAGCCCTGCGGGATTGCCACGCTCCTCCACCACCACCACGCCGTTGTGCTGCTGTTGGATGGAGTCTTCCTCAACCTCTCCCTCTCTCCTTGCTGGATCAAGGCGTGGGAGACGTCACCGGGCTGTACGTGTGTTGAACGCGGAGGTGCCGTCCGTTCGGCACTTGATCATCGGTGATCTGAATCACGACGAGTACGACTCCATCAACCCCGTTCACTTGAACGCTTCCGCTTAGCGATCTACAAGGGTATGTAGATGCACTCCCTTTTCTACTCGTTGCTGGTCTCTCCATAGATAGATCTTGGTGTTACGTAGGAATTTTTTTGAATTTCTGCTACGTTCCCCAACAGTGACATCATGAGCTAGGTCTATTGCGTAGATTCTTTGCACGTGTAGAACACAAAGTAGTTGTGGGCGTTGATGTTGTTCAATATGCTTACCGTTACTAGTCCAATCTTGTTTCGACGGTATTGTGGGATGAAGCGGCCCGGACCGACCTTACACGTACTCTTACGTGAGACAGGTTCCACCGATTGACATGCACTTGGTGCATAAGGTGGCTAGCGGGTGCCAGTCTCTCCCACTTTAGTCGGAACGGATTCGATGAAAAGGGTCCTTATGAAGGGTAAATAGCAATTGGCATATCACGTTGTGGTCTTGCGTAGGTAAGAAACGTTCTTGCTAGAAACCCATAGCAGCCACGTAAAACATGCAACAACAATTAGAGGACGTCTAACTTGTTTTTGCAGGGTATGCTATGTGATGTGATATGGCCAAAGGATGTGATGAAT
>NW_021268835.1:0-601 GCF_002162155.2 Triticum dicoccoides
GCCCCCGCCGCGCCCGTCTCGTCGCCGCCCCCGCCGCGCCCGTCTCGTCGCCGTCCCCGACCGCCGCCCGTCTCGTCGCCGTCCGGCCCCGGCTGCCACCACCCGTCTCGTCGCCGTCCTCGGCCCCCGCCGCCCGTCGTCGCCGCCCCCGCCGCCCGTACGCGCCCGGCCCGCTCCATACACACACGCATACACACATACACACACACTAGTTTACCATCTTTTTACTTATTTTCTGTTTTCTAATGTTTAGATGAATTAGAACTATCTAGTTTATTTTTAGAATGTTAGAAATGTTAATGTTAGATGAATTAGAAATGTTAATGTTTAGTTCAACTAGTTGAATTAATATATAGATCGAACTAGTTTATTTTTAGTAAATTCTTAGTTGAACTTTTTGAATTAATATAACTAGTTTATTTTTAGAATGTTAGAAATGTTAATGTTAGATGAATTAGAAATGTTAATGTTTAGTTCAACTAGTTGAATTAATATATAGATCGAACTAGTTTATTTTTAGTAAATGCTTAGTTGAACTTTTTTAATTAATATAACTAGTTTATTTTTAGAATGTTAGAAATGTTAATGTTAGATGAATTAG
>NW_021268836.1:0-1565 GCF_002162155.2 Triticum dicoccoides
GGTGGCGCACACGAGTCCACATATTCACCATATCAATACACCACTATGGATCCGCTCCCATCTCCCTACGAGAACGCCATCCATAGCACTCACGCTTATCTTGCGTATTTTAGAGTATCCACTTTCACTTGTCTATGAACTGATATAAGCAACCCAGAAGTCCTTTACCGCGGACACGGCTATTCGAATAGATGATGTTAACCCTGCAGGGGTGTACTTCTTCACACACGCTCTCACCACTTACCGCCGTTTACACGACATGTACTCGGCAACCTTCAAGCGGAAGCCCAACGTGGGTGTCGGCCACGACCTACCTAATCACCTAAGTCTCTAGTCCAGGTTTATCGCCTATTCGGGTTCCATCCATGAGGAGATCCGGCCGGAGTTTCGCTCACAGCCCCAAACGATGTGAACAGGGTTCCCGAGACACCAAACGGGTGCCCGGTTTACCCGGCCACGTGCCTACCGCATCACAGCCCACCCCTACGGTCAGCGCTGTCCACGGCCTCCAGCATACTACAAACACCAGAAACTACTTGCAACTCCTGGACAGAGGACAAGGGTGATTAAGAAGCCGAGAGGGTCCATTGGTTTCGGGCCCAATGCGTGGTAGTAGCTGAATCATGGATCACAAACACAGAACTCAGTTCCTGAGGACGGCTGCAATGAGACAACCGACCATGTACTCCTACATGGCCTCTCACCGCTACCTTTACCAAATCGTGTTCACACACTTAGCTCACACACAGTAGGACATGTTCACACGCCTCTGATTCATCCCCGATGAATCAGACCTGACTCAACTCTAAGCAGTAGCAGGCATGACAAGCAAGCATGAATGAGTAGGCACAACAGGGCTCAAACAACTCCTACTCATGCTAGGGGGTTTCATCTATTTACTGTGGCAATGACAGGTCATGCAAAGGATAAGGGGGTTCAGCTACCGCAGCAAGTAACAGATGAATCGGTGTTGTCCTAATGCAGTAAAAGAGAGCAGAAGCGAGAGAGTAGGATTGTATCGGAATGAACAAGGGGGTTTTGCTTGCCTGGCACTTCTGAAGATAACAATGAGTCTTCATCAGTGTCAACGATCACATCATCGGTATCACGTCTATCGAGAGGGGACAAATACCGGCAACACAGAAGGAAACACAATCAATGCAATGTACAATATGATGCATGATCATGACATAGCAAAATGAATGTGTTTTGGGCTAATGCATCTAGCAACAAGTTAAATGAAGTTGGTTTGAATACAAGATTCAAATTCAAACTCCATATGTGATTATTTAAATGCCCTTTAATTGATTTGTGCTAAACAGCAGCTATAAGTTGTTCTAACATGCATGAAAATGGTACAGATGGATTCCTTGAATTTTTCTGATAATTTTTCATATATAAATTATTTAATTTGGAGTTACGGTTAATTTTCTATGATTTATTGAAGTTTTAGGCATTTTCTGGAATTTCAGAATTAAATTAAATCCAGAAAATACTTATTGCGTCAGCCCCACGTCACAGTGACGTCAGCAGGGTCAACTGGGCGCCTCCAGGTCAAACCTGAC
>NW_021268837.1:0-5309 GCF_002162155.2 Triticum dicoccoides
AAACTTATTTGAACTCCGGACTTCTTTTGTGTTCAGTATGCAGCATTCAAAGCGACGTCATTAATTTCCAACATGTTCTGACATCATTTGTTGTTTTTCGGTCATTTACCTAATTGTTTAGATTGCTAAATGACCGTGAAATTGAAAATCACTACAAAATGAATTCTGAAAAATGTTGAAACTTGGCATGGTATCATCATTTCACCCGCATAGCATGTGCGAAAGTGTAGAGAGGGTCACGGCAAAAACTGGACGCACTTCATGTACAAACTGGACAAACTCTTTCGGAGTATCAGGGTTTCGGACGAGAACTCATCTGTTACACGGGCACTTCAATGTTTTTTAAACTTATTTGAACTCCGGACTTCTTTTGTGTTCAGTATGCAGCATTCAAAGCGACGTCATCAATTTCCAACATGTTCTCACATCATTTCTTGTTTTTCGGTAATTTACCTAATTGTTTAGAGAGCTAAATGACGGTGAAATTGAAAATCACTACAAAATGAATTCTGAAAATGTTGAAACTTGGCATGGTATCATCATTTCACCCGCATAGCATGTGCAAAAGAGTAGAGAGGGTCACGGCAAAAATTGGACGCACTTTATGTACAAACTGGACAAACTCTTTTGGAGTATCAGTGTTTCGGACGAGAACTCATCTGTTACACGGCCACTTCAATGTTTTTGAAACTTATTTGAACTTCGGACTTCTTTTGTGCTGAGTATGCATCATTCAAAGTGACGTCATCAATTTCCAACATGTTCTTACATCATTTGTTGTTTTTCGGTCATTTACCAAATTGTTTAGAGAGCTAAATGACTGTGAAATTGAAAATCACTACAAAATGAATTCTCAAAATGTTGAAACTTGGCTTGGTATCATCATTTCACCCGCATAGCTTGCGCGAAAGAGTAGAGAGGGTCACGGCAAAAACTGGACGCAGTTCATGTACAAACTGGACAAACTCTTTCGGAGTATCAGAGTTTCAGACAAGAACTCATCTGTTACACGGGCACTTTAATGTTTTTTAAACTTATTTGAACTCCGGACTTCTTTTGTGTTCAGTATGCAGCATTCAAAGCGACGTCATCAATTTCCAACATGTTCTGACATCATTTGTTATTTTTCGGTCATTTACCTAATTGTTTAGAGAGCTAAATGACTGAAATTGAAAATCACTACAAAATGAATTCTCAAAATGTTGAAACTTGGCATGGTATCATCATTTCACCCGCATAGCATGCGCAAAAGAGTAGAGAGGGTCACGGCAAAAACTGGACGCACTTCGTGTACAAACTGGACAAACTCTTTCGGAGAATAAGGGTTTCGGACAAGAACTCATCTGTTACACGGGCACTTCAATGTTTTTTAAACTTATTTGAACTCCGGACTTCTTTTGTGTTCAGTATGCAGAATTCATAGCGACGTCATCAATTTCCAACATGTTCTGACATCATTTGTTGTTTTTCGGTCATTTACCTAATTGTTTAGAGAGCTAAATGATCGTGAAATTGGAAATCACTACAAAATGAATTCTGAAAATGTTGAAACTTGGCATGGTATCATCATTTCACCCGCATAGCATGTGTGAAAGAGTAGAGAGGGTCACGGCAAAAACTGGACGCACTTCGTGTACAAACTAGACAAACTCTTTCGGAGTATCGGTGTTTCAGACAAGAACTCATCTGTTACACGGCCACTTCAATGTTTTTTAAACTTATTTGAACTCCGGACTTCTTTTGTGCTCAGTATGCACCATTCAAAGAGACGTCATCAATTTCCAACATGTTCTTACATCATTTGTTGTTTTTCGGGCATTTACCTAATTGTTTAGGGAGCTAAATGACCGTGAAATTGAAAATCACTACAAAATGAATTCTCAAAATGTTGAAACTTGGCATGGTATCATCATTTCACCCGCATAGCATGTGCGAAAGAGTAGAGAGGGTCACGACAAAAACTAGACGCACTTCGTGTACAAACTGGACAAACTCTTTCGGAGTATCAGGGTTTCGGACGAGAACTCATCTGTTACACGGGCACTTCAATGTTTTTTAAACTTATTTGAACTCCGGACTTCTTTTGTGTTCAGTATGCAGCATTCAAAGCGACGTCATCAATTTCCAACATGTTCTGACATCATTTGTTGTTTTTCGGTAATTTACCTAATTGTTTAGAGAGCTAAATGACGGTGAAATTGAAAATCACTACAAAATGAATTCTGAAAATGTTGAAACTTGGCATGGTATCATCATTTCACCCGCATAGCATGTGCGAAAGAGTAGAGAGGGTCACGGCAAAAACTGGACGCACTTCGTGTACAAACTGGACAAACTCTTTTGGAGTATCAGTGTTTCGGACGAGAACTCATCTGTTACACGGCCACTTCAATGTTTTTGAAACTTATTTAAACTTCGGACTTCTTTTGTGCTGAGTATGCATCATTCAAAGTGACGTCATCAATTTCCAACATGTTCTTACATCATTTGTTGTTTTTCGGTCATTTACCAAATTGTTTAGAGAGCTAAATGACTGTGAAATTGAAAATCACTACAAAATGAATTCTCAAAATGTTGAAACTTGGCTTGGTATCATCATTTCACCCGCATAGCTTGCGCGAAAGAGTAGAGAGGGTCACGGCAAAAACTGGACGCAGTTCATGTACAAACTGGACAAACTCTTTCGGAGTATCAGGGTTTCGGACAAGAACTCATCTGTTACACGGGCACTTTAATGTTTTTTAAACTTATTTGAACTCCGGACTTCTTTTGTGTTCAGTATGCAGCATTCAAAGCGACGTCATCAATTTCCAACATGTTCTGACATCATTTGTTATTTTTCGGTCATTTACCTAATTGTTTAGAGAGCTAAATGACTGAAATTGAAAATCACTACAAAATGAATTCTCAAAATGTTGAAACTTGGCATGGTATCATCATTTCACCCGCATAGCATGCGCGAAAGAGTAGAGAGGGTCACGGCAAAAACTGGACGCACTTCGTGTACAAACTGGACAAACTCTTTCGGAGAATCAGGGTTTCGGACAAGAACTCATCTGTTACACGGGCACTTCAATGTTTTTTAAACTTATTTGAACTCCGGACTTCTTTTGTCTTCAGTATGCAGAATTCATAGCGACGTCATCAATTTCCAACATGTTCTGACATCATTTGTTGTTTTTCGGTCATTTACCTAATTGTTTAGAGAGCTAAATGATCGTGAAATTGGAAATCACTACAAAATGAATTCTGGAAATGTTGAAACTTGGCATGGTATCATCATTTCACCCGCATAGCATGTGTGAAAGAGTAGAGAGGGTCACGGCAAAAACTGGACGCACTTCGTGTACAAACTAGACAAACTCTTTCGGAGTATCGGTGTTTCAGACAAGAACTCATCTGTTACACGGCCACTTCAATGTTTTTTAAACTTATTTGAACTCCGGACTTCTTTTGTGCTCAGTATGCACCATTCAAAGAGACGTCATCAATTTCCAACATGTTCTTACATCATTTGTTGTTTTTCGGGCATTTACCTAATTGTTTAGGGAGCTAAATGACCGTGATATTGAAAATCACTACAAAATGAATTCTCAAAATGTTGAAACTTGGCATGGTATCATCATTTCACCCGCATAGCATGTGCGAAAGAGTAGAGAGGGTCACGACAAAAACTGGACGCACTTCGTGTACAAACTGGACAAACTCTTTCGGAGTATCAGGGTTTCGGACAAGAACTCATCTGTTACACGAGCACTTCAATGTTTTTTAAACTTATTTGAACTCCGGACTTCTTTTGTGTTAAGTATGCAGCATTCAAAGCGACGTCATCAATTTCCAACATGTTCTGACATCATTTGTTGTTTTTCGGTCATTTGCCTAATTGTTTAGAGAGCTAAATGACCGTGAAATTGAAAATCACTACAAAATGAATTCTGAAAATGTTGAAACTTGGCATGGTATCATCATTTCACCCGCATATCATGTGCGAAAGAGTAGAGAGGGTCACGGCAAATACTGGACGCACTTCATGTACAAACTGGACAAACTCTTTCGGAGTATCAGGGTTTCGGACGAGAACTCATCTGTTACACGGGCACTTCAATGTTTTTTAAACTTATTGGAACTCCGGACTTCTTTTGTGTTCAGTATGCAGCATTCAAAGCGACGTCATCAATTTCCAACATGTTCTGACATCATTTGTTGTTTTTCGGTAATTTACCTAATTGTTTAGAGAGCTAAATGACCGTGAAATTGAAAATCACTACAAAATGATTTCTGAAAATGTTGAAACTTGGCATGGTGTCATCATTTCACCCGCATAGCATGTGCGACAGAGTAGAGAGGGTCACGACAAAAACTGGACGCACTTCGTGTACAAACTGGAGAAACTCTTTTGGAGTATCAGGGTTTCGGACGAGAACTCATCTGTTACACAGGCACTTCAATGTTTTTTAAACTTATTTGAACTCCGGACTTCTTTTGTGTTCAGTATGCAGCATTCAAAGCGACATCATCAATTTCCAACATGTTCTGACATCATTTGTTATTTTTCGGTCATTTACCTAATTGTTTAGAGAGCTAAATGACCGTGAAATTGAAAACCACTACAAAATGAATTCTGAAAATGTTGAAACTTGGCATGGTATCATCATTTCACCGCATAGCCTGCGCGAAAGAATAGAGAGGGTCACGGCAAAAACTGGACGCACTTCATGTACAAACTGGACAAACTCTTTCAGAGTATCAGGGTTTCGGACAAGAACTCATCTGTTACACGGGCACTTCAATGTTTTTTAAACTTATTTGAACTCCGGACTTCTTTTGTGTTCAGTATGCAGCATTCATAGCGACGTCATCAATTTCCAACATGTTCTGACATCATTTGTAGTTTTTCGGTCATTTACCTAATTGTTTAGAGAGCTAAATGATCGTGAAATTGGAAATCACTACAAAATGAATTCTGAAAATGTTGAAACTTGGCATGGTATCATCATTTCACCCGCATAGCATGTGTGAAAGAGTAGAGAGGGTCACGGCAAAAACTGGACGCACTTCGTGTACAAACTAGACAAACTCTTTCGAAGTATCGGGGTTTCAGACAAGAACTCATCTGTTACACGGCCACTTCATTGTTTTTTAAACTTATTTGAACTCCGGACTTCTTTTGTGCCCAGTATGCATCATTCAATGTGACGTCATCAATTTCCAACATGTTCTTACATCATTTGTTGTTTTTCGGGCATTTACCTAATTGTTTAGGGAGCTAAATGACCGTGAAATTGAAAATCACTACAAAATGAATTCTG
>NW_021268837.1:5851-6199 GCF_002162155.2 Triticum dicoccoides
GCATAGCATGTGCGAAAGAGTAGAGAGGGTCACGACAAAAACTGGACGCACTTCGTGTACAAACTGGACAAACTCTTTCGGAGTATCAGGGTTTCGGACAAGAACTCATCTGTTACACGAGCACTTCAATGTTTTTTAAACTTATTTGAACTCCGGACTTCTTTTGTGTTAAGTATGCAGCATTCAAAGCGACGTCATCAATTTCCAACATGTTCTGACATCATTTGTTGTTTTTCGGTCATTTGCCTAATTGTTTAGAGAGCTAAATGACCGTGAAATTGAAAATCACTACAAAATGAATTCTGAAAATGTTGAAACTTGGCATGGTATCATCATTTCACCCGCATA
>NW_021268837.1:6565-7532 GCF_002162155.2 Triticum dicoccoides
TTCTGAAAATGTTGAAACTTGGCATGGTGTCATCATTTCACCCGCATAGCATGTGCGACAGAGTAGAGAGGGTCACGACAAAAACTGGACGCACTTCGTGTACAAACTGGAGAAACTCTTTTGGAGTATCAGGGTTTCGGACGAGAACTCATCTGTTACACGGCCACTTCAATGTTTTTGAAACTTATTTGAACTCCGGACTTCTTTTGTGCTGAGTATGCATCATTCAAAGCGACGTCATCAATTTCCAACATGTTCTTACATCATTTGTTGTTTTTCGGTCATTTACCGAATTGTTTAGAGAGCTAAATGACGGTGAAATTGAAAATCACTACAAAATGAATTCTCAAAATGTTGAAACTTGCCATGGTATCATCATTTCACCCGCATAGCATGCGCGAAAGAGTAGAGAGGGTCACGGCAAAAATTGGACGCACTTCGTGTACAAACTGGACAAACTCTTTCGGAGTATCAGGGTTTCGGACGAGAACTCATCTGTTACACAGGCACTTCAATGTTTTTTAAACTTATTTGAACTCCGGACTTCTTTTGTGTTCAGTATGCAGCATTCAAAGCGACGTCATCAATTTCCAACATGTTCTGACATCATTTGTTGTTTTTCGGTCATTTACCTAATTGTTTAGAGAGCTAAATGACCGTGAAATTGAAAACCACTACAAAATGAATTCTGAAAATGTTGAAACTTGGCATGGTATCATCATATCACCCGCATAGCATGCGCAAAAGAGTAGAGAGGGTCACGGCAAAAACTGGACACACTTCGTGTACAAACTAGACATACTCTTTCGGAGTATCAGGGTTTCGGACGAGAACTCATCTGTTACACGGCCACTTCAATGTTTTTTAAACTTATTTGAACTCCGGACTTCTTTTGTGTTCAGTATGCAGCATTCAAAGCGACGTCACCAATTTCCAACATGTTTTGACATCATTTGTTGTTTTTCGG
>NW_021268837.1:7542-10023 GCF_002162155.2 Triticum dicoccoides
CAGCATTCAAAGCGACGTCATCAATTTCCAACATGTTCTGACATCATTTGTTGTTTTTCGGTCATTTACCTAATTGTTTAGAGAGCTAAATGACCGTGAAATTGAAAACCACTACAAAATGAATTCTGAAAATGTTGAAACTTGGCATGGTATCATCATTTCACCGCATAGCCTGCGCGAAAGAGTAGAGAGGGTCACGGCAAAAACTGGACGCACTTCATGTACAAACTGGACAAACTCTTTCGGAGTATCAGGGTTTCGGACAAGAACTCATCTGTTACACGGGCACTTCAATGTTTTTTAAACTTATTTGAACTCCGGACTTCTTTTGTGTTCAGTATGCAGCATTCATAGCGACGTCATCAATTTCCAACATGTTCTGACATCATTTGTTGTTTTTCGGTCATTTACCAAATTGTTTAGAGAGCTAAATGATCGTGAAATTGGAAATCACTACAAAATGAATTCTGAAAATGTTGAAACTTGGCATGGTATCATCATTTCACCCGCATAGCATGTGTGAAAGAGTAGAGAGGGTCACGGCAAAAACTGGACGCACTTCGTGTACAAACTAGACAAACTCTTTCGAAGTATCGGGGTTTCAGACAACAACTCATCTGTTACACGGCCACTTCATTGTTTTTTAAACTTATTTGAACTCCGGACTTCTTTTGTGCCCAGTATGCATCATTCAAAGTGACGTCATCAATTTCCAACATGTTCTTACATCATTTGTTGTTTTTCGGGCATTTACCTAATTGTTTAGAGAGCTAAATGACCGTGAAATTGAAAATCACTACAAAATGAATTCTGAAAATGTTGAAACTTGGCATGGTATCATCATTTCACCCGCATAGCATGTGCGAAAGAGTAGAGAGGGCCACGGCAAAAACTGGACGCACTTCGTGTACAAACTGGACAAACTCTTTCGGAGTATCAGGGTTTCAGACAAGAACTCATCTGTTACACGGGCACTTCAATGTTTTTTAAACTTATTTGAACTCCGGACTTCTTTTGTGTTTAGTATGCAGCATTCAAAGCGACGTCATTAATTTCCAACATGTTCTGACATCATTTGTTGTTTTTCGGGCATTTACCTAATTGTTTTGAGAGCTAAATGACTGTGAAATTCAAAAGCACTACAAAATGAATTCTGAAAATGTTGAAACTTGGCATGGTATCATCATTTCACCCGCATAGCATGTGTGAAAGAGTAGAGAGGGTCACGGCAAAAACTGGACGCACTTCGTGTACAAACTAGACAAACTCTTTCGGAGTATCGGGGTTTTGGACGAGAACTCATCTGTTACACGGCCACTTCAATGTTTTTTAAACTTATTTGAACTCCGGACTTCTTTTGTTCTCAGTATGCATCATTCAAAGCGACGTCCTCAATTTCCAACATGTTCTTACATCTTTGTTGTTTTTCGGGCATTTACCTAATTGTTTAGGGAGCTAAATGACCGTGAAATTGAAAATCACTACAAAATGAATTCTCAAAATGTTGAAACTTGGCATGGTATCATCATTTCACCCGCATAGCATGTGCGAAAGAGTAGAGAGGGTCACGACAAAAACTGGACACACTTCGTGTACAAACCGGACAAACTCTTTCGGAGTATCAGGGTTTCGGACAAGAACTCATCTGTTACACGAGCACTTCAATGTTTTTTAAACTTATTTGAACTCCGGACTTCTTTTGTGTTAAGTATGCAGCATTCAAAGCGATGTCATCAATTTCCAACATGTTCTGACATCATTTGTTGTTTTTCGGTCATTTACCTAATTGTTTAGAGAGCTAAATGACCGTGAAATTGAAAATCACTACAAAATGAATTCTGAAAATGTTGAAACTTGGCATGGTATCATCATTTCACCCGCATAGCATGTGCGAAAGAGTAGAGAGGGTCACGGCAAAAACTGGACGCACTTCATGTACAAACTGGACAAACTCTTTCGGAGTATCAGGGTTTCGGACGAGAACTCATCTGTTACACGGGCACTTCAATGCTTTTTAAACTTATTTGAACTCCGGACTTCTTTTGTGTTCAGTATGCAGCATTCAAAGCGAGGTCATTAATTTCCAACATGTTCTGACATCATTTGTTGTTTTTCGGTCATTTACCTAATTGTTTAGAGAGCTAAATGACCGTGAAATTGAAAAGCACTACAAATTAATTCTGAAAATGTTGAAACTTGGCATGGTATCATCATTTCACCTGCATAGCATGTGTGAAAGAGTAGAGAGGGTCACGGCAAAAACTGGACGCACTTCATGTACAAACTGGACAAACTCTTTCGGAGTATCAGGGTTTCGGACGAGAACTCATCTGTTACACGGCCACTTCAATGTTTTCTAAACTTATTTGAACTCCGGACTTCTTTTGTGCTCAGTATGCAGCATTCAAAGCGACGTCATCAATTTCCAACATGTTCTGACATCATTTGTTGTTTTTCGGTCATTACCTAATTGTTTAGAGA
>NW_021268837.1:11687-13637 GCF_002162155.2 Triticum dicoccoides
CTTCGTGTACAAACTGGACAAACTCTTTCGGAGTATCAGGGTTTCGGACGAGAACTCATCTGTTACACGGCCACTTCAATGTTTTTTAAATTTATTTGAACTCTGGACTTCTTTTGTGCTCAGTATGCAGCATTCAAAGCGACATCATCAATTTCCAACATGTTCTGACATCATTTGTTGTTTTTCGGTCATTTACCTAATTGTTTAGAGAGCTAAATGACCGTGAAATTGAAAATCACTACAAAATGATATCTGAAAATGTTGAAACTTGGCATGGTATCATCATTTCACCCGCATAGCATGTGCGAAAGAGCAGAGAGGGTCACCGCAAAAACTGGATGCACTTCATGTACAAACTGGACAAACTCTTTCGGAGTATCAGGGTTTTGGACGAGAACTCATCTGTTACACGGGCACTTCAATGTTTTTTAAACTTATTTGAACTCCGGACATCTTTTGTGTTCAGTATGCAGCATTCAAAGCGACGTCATTAATTTCCAACATGTTCTGACATCATTTGTTGTTTTTCGGTCATTTACCTAATTGTTTAGAGAGCTAAATGACCGTGAAATTGAAAAGCACTACAAAATGAATTCCGAAAATGTTGAAACTTGGCATGGTATCATCATTTCACCCGCATAGCATGTGCGAAAGAGTAGAGAGGGTCACGGCAAAAACTGGACGCACTTCGTGTACAAACTGGACAAACTCTTTCGGAGTATCAGGGTTTTGGATGAGAACTCATCTGTTACACGGGCACTTCAATGTTTTTTAAACTTATTTGAACTCCGGACTTCTTTTGTGTTTAGTATGCAGCATTCAAAGCGACGTCATTAATTTCCAACATGTTCTGACATCATTTGTTGTTTTTCGGTCATTTACCTAATTGTTTTGAGAGCTAAATGACTGTGAAATTGAAAAGCACTACAAAATGAATTCTGAAAATGTTGAAACTTGGCATGGTATCATCATTTCACCTGCATAGCATGTGTGAAAGAGTAGAGAGGGTCACGGCAAAAACTGGACGCACTTCGTGTACAAACTAGACAAACTCTTTCGGAGTATCAGGGTTTCGGACGAGAACTCATCTGTTACACGGCCACTTCAATGTTTTTTAAACTTATTTGAACTCCGGACTTCTTTTGTGCTTAGTATGCATCATTCAAACCGACGTCCTCAATTTCCAACATGTTCTTACATCTTTGTTGTTTTTCGGGCATTTACCTAATTGTTTAGGGAGCTAAATGACCGTGAAATTGAAAATCACTTCAAAATGAATTCTCAAAATGTTGAAACTTGGCATGGTATCATCATTTCACCCGCATAGCATGTGCGAAAGAGTAGAGAGGGTCACGACAAAAACTGGACGCACTTCGTGTACAAACCGGACAAACTCTTTCGGAGTATCAGGGTTTCGGACAAGAACTCATCTGTTACACGAGCACTTCAATGTTTTTTAAACTTATTTGAACTCCGGACTTCTTTTGTGTTCAGTATGCAGCATTCAAAGCGACGTCATTAATTTCCAACATGTTCTGACATCATTTGTTGTTTTTCGGTCATTTACCTAATTGTTTTGAGAGCTAAATGACCGTGAAATTGAAAATCACTACAAAATGAATTCTGAAAATGTTGAAACTTGGCATGGTATCATCATTTCACCCGCATAGCATGTGCGAAAGAGTAGAGAGGGTCACGGCAAAAACTGGACGCACTTCGTGTACAAACTAGACAAACTCTTTCGGAGTATCAGGGTTTCGGACGAGAACTCATCTGTTACACGGCCACTTCAATGTTTTTTAAACTTATTTGAACTCCGGACTTCTTTTGTGCTTAGTATGCATCATTCAAAGCGACGTCCTCAATTTCCATCATGTTCTTACATCTTTGTTGTTTTTCGGGCATTTACCTAATTGTTTAGGGAGCTAAATGACCGTGAAATTGAAAATC
>NW_021268837.1:13647-14159 GCF_002162155.2 Triticum dicoccoides
GAATTCTCAAAATGTTGAAACTTGGCATGGTATCATCATTTCACCCGCATAGCATGTGCGAAAGAGCAGAGAGGGTCACAGCAAAAACTGGACGCACTTCGTGTACAAACTGGACAAACTCTTTCGGAGTATTAGGGTTTTGGACGAGAACTCATCTGTTACACGGGCACTTCAATGTTTTTTAAACTTATTTGAACTCCGGACTTCTTTTGTGTTCAGTATGCAGCATTCAAAGCGACGTCATTAATTTCCAACATGTTCTGACATCATTTGTTGTTTTTCGGTCATTTACCTAATTGTTTAGAGAGCTAAATGACCGTGAAATTGAAAATCACTACAAAATGAATTCTGAAAATGTTGAAACTTGGCATGGTATCATCATTTCACCCGCATAGCATGTGCGAAAGTGTAGAGAGGGTCACGGCAAAAACTGGACGCACTTCATGTACAAACTGGACAAACTCTTTCGGAGTATCAGGGTTTCGGACGAGAACTCATCTGTTACACGGGCA
>NW_021268837.1:14169-15209 GCF_002162155.2 Triticum dicoccoides
AAAATGTTGAAACTTGGCATGGTATCATCATTTCACCCGCATAGCATGTGCGAAAGAGTAGAGAGGGTCACGGCAAAAACTGGACGCACTTCGTGTACAAACTGGACAAACTCTTTTGGAGTATCAGTGTTTCGGACGAGAACTCATCTGTTACACGGCCACTTCAATGTTTTTGAAACTTATTTGAACTTTGGACTTCTTTTGTGCTGAGTATGCATCATTCAAAGTGACGTCATCAATTTCCAACATGTTCTTACATCATTTGTTGTTTTTCGGTCATTTACCTAATTGTTTAGAGAGCTAAATGACTGTGAAATTGAAAATCACAACAAAATGAATTCTCAAAATGTTGAAACTTGGCATGGTATCATCATTTCACCCGCATAGCTTGCGCAAAAGAGTAGAGAGGGTCACGGCAAAAACTAGACGCAGTTCATGTACAAACTGGACAAACTCTTTCGGAGTATCAGGGTTTCGGACAAGAACTCATCTGTTACACAGGCACTTTAATGTTTTTTAAACTTATTTGAACTCCGGACTTCTTTTGTGTTCAGTATGCAGCATTCAAAACGACATCATCAATTTCCAACATGTTCTGACATCATTTGTTATTTTTCGGTCATTTACCTAATTGTTTAGAGAGCTAAATGATCGTGAAATTGGAAATCACTACAAAATGAATTCTGAAAATGTTGAAACTTGGCATGGTATCATCATTTCACCCGCATAGCATGTGTGAAAGAGTAGAGAGGGTCACGGCAAAAACTGGACGCACTTCGTGTACAAACTAGACAAACTCTTTCGGAGTATCGGTGTTTCAGACAAGAACTCATCTGTTACACGGCCACTTCAATGTTTTTTAAACTTATTTGAACTCTGGACTTCTTTTGTGCTCAGTATGCATCATTCAAAGCGACGTCCTCAATTTCCAACATGTTCTTACATCTTTGTTGTTTTTCGGGCATTTACCTAATTGTTTAGGGAGCTAAATGACCATGAAATTGAAAATCACTACAAAATGAATTCTCAAAATGTTGAAA
>NW_021268837.1:15499-17379 GCF_002162155.2 Triticum dicoccoides
TTTTTAAACTTATTTGAACTCCGGACTTCTTTTGTGTTCAGTATGCAGCATTCAAAGCGACGTCATCAATTTCCAACATGTTCTGACATCATTTGTTGTTTTTCGGTCATTTACCGAATTGTTTAGAGAGCTAAATGACTGTGAAATTGAAAATCACTACAAAATGAATTCTCAAAATGTTGAAACTTGCCATGGTATCATCATTTCACCCGCATAGCATGCGCGAAAGAGTAGAGAGGGTCACGGCAAAAATTGGACGCACTTCATGTACAAACTGGACAAACTCTTTCGGAGTATCAGGGTTTCGGACGAGAACTCATCTGGTACACAGGCACTACAATGTTTTTTAAACTTATTTGAACTCCGGACTTCTTTTGTGTTCAGTATGCAGCATTCAAAGCGACGTCATCAATTTCCAACATGTTCTGACATCATTTGTTATTTTTCGGTCATTTACCTAATTGTTTAGAGAGCTAAATGACCGTGAAATTGAAAACCACTACAAAATGAATTCTGAAAATGTTGAAACTTGGCATGGTATCATCATTTCACCCGCATAGCATGCGCGAAAGAGTAGAGAGGGTCACGGCAAAAACTGGACGCACTTCATGTACAAACAGGACAAACTCTTTCGGAGTATCATGGTTTCGGACAAGAACTCATCTGTTACACGGGCACTTCAATGTTTTTTAAACTTATTTGAACTCCGGACTTCTTTTGTGTTCAGTATGCAGCATTCATAGCGACGTCATCAATTTCCAACATGTTATGACATCATTTGTTGTTTTTCGGTCATTTACCTAATTGTTTAGAGAGCTAAATGATCGTGAAATTGGAAATCACTACAAAATGAATTCTGAAAATGTTGAAACTTGGCATGGTATCATCATTTCACCCGCATAGCATGTGTGAAAGAGTAGAGAGGGTCACGGCAAAAACTGGACGCACTTCGTGTACAAACTAGACAAACTCTTTCGGAGTATCAGGGTTTCAGACAAGAACTCATCTGTTACACGGCCACTTCATTGTTTTTTAAACTTATTTGAGCTCCGGACTTATTTTGTGCCCAGTATGCATCATTCAAAGTGACGTCATCAATTTCCAACTTGTTCTTACATCATTTGTTGTTTTTCGGGCATTTACCTAATTGTTTAGGGAGCTAAATGACCGTGAAATTGAAAATCACTACAAAATGAATTCTGAAAATGTTGAAACTTGGCATGGTATCATCATTTCACCCGCATAGCATGTTTGAAAGAGTAGAGAGGGTCACGGCAAAAACTGGACGCACTTCGTGTACAAACTAGACAAACTCTTTCGGAGTATAGGGGTTTCAGACAAGAACTCATCTGTTACACGGCCACTTCAATGTTTTTTAAACTTATTTGAACTCCGGACTTCTTTTGTGCTCAGTATGCATCATTCAAAGCGACGTCATCAATTTCCAACATGTTCTTACATCATTTGTTGTTTTTCGGGCATTTACCTAATTGTTTAGGGAGCTAAATGACCGTGAAATTGAAAATCACTACAAAATGAATTCTCAAAATGTTGAAACTTGGCATGGTATCATCATTTCACCCGCATAGCATGTGCGAAAGAGTAGAGAGGGTCACGACAAAAATTGGACGCACTTCGTGTACAAACTGGACAAACTCTTTCGGAGTATCAGGGTTTCGGACAAGAACCCATTTGTTACACGAGCACTTCAATGTTTTTTAAACTTATTTGAACTCCGGACTTATTTTGTGTTAAGTATGCAGCATTCAAAGCGACGTCATCAATTTCCAACATGTTCTGACATCATTTGTTGTTTTTCGGTCATTTACCTAATTGTTTAGAGAGCTAAATGACCGTGAAATTCAAAATCACTACAAAAT
>NW_021268837.1:17389-19027 GCF_002162155.2 Triticum dicoccoides
ACTTCTTTTGTGTTCAGTATGCAGCATTCAAAGCAACATCATCAATTTCCAACATGTTCTGACATCATTTGTTGTTTTTCGGTCATTTACCTAATTGGTTAGAGAGCTAAATGACCGTGAAATTGCAAATCACTACAAAATGAATTCTGGAAATGTTGAAACTTGGCATGGTATCATCAATTCACCTGCATAGCATGTGCGAAAGAGTAGAGAGGGTCACGGCAAAAACTGGACGCACTTCGTGTACAAACTGGACAAACTCTTTCGGAGTATCAGGGTTTCGGACGAGAACTCATCTGTTACATGGGCACTTCAATGTTTTTTAAACTTATTTGAACTCCGGACTTCTTTTGTGTTCAGTATGCGGCATTCAAAGCGATGTCATCAATTTCCAACATGTTCTGACATCATTTGTTGTTTTTCGGTCATTTACCTAATTGTTTAGAGAGCTAAATGACCGTGAAATTGAAAATCACTACAAAATGAATTCCGAAAATGTTGAAACTTGGCATGGTATCATCATTTCACCCGCAGACCATGTCCAAAAGAGTAGAGAGGGTCACGGCAAAAACTGGATGCACTTCGTGTACAAACTGGACAAACTCTTTCGGAGTATCAGGATTTCAGACGAGAACTCATCTGTTACACGGGCACTTCAATGTTTTTTAAACTTATTTGAACTCCGGACTTCTTTTGTGTTCAGTATCCAGCATTCAAAGCGACGTCATCAATTTCCAACATGTTCTGACATCATTTGTTGTTTTTCGGTCATTTACTTAATTGTTTAGAGAGCTAAATGACCGTGAAATTGAAAATCACTACAAAATGAATTCTGGAAATGTTGAAACTTGGCATGGTATCATCATTTCACCCGCATAGCATGTGCGAAAGAGTAGAGAGGGTCACAGCAAAAACTGGAAGCACTTCGTGTACAAACTAGACAAACTCTTTCGGAGTATCAGGGTTTTGGACAAGAACTCATCTGTTACACGGGCACTTCAATGTTTTTTAAACTTATTTGAACTCCAGACTTCTTTTGTGTTCAGTATGCAGCATTCAAAGCAACGTCATCAATTTCCAACATGTTCTGACATCATTTGTTGATTTTCGGTCAGTTACCTAATTGTTTAGACAGCTAAATGACCGTGAAATTGAAAATCACTGCAAAATGAATTCTGAAAATGTTGAAACTTGGCATGGTATCATCAATTCACCCGCATAGCATGTGCGAAAGAGTAGAGAGGGTCACGGCAAAAACTGGACGCACTTTGTGTACAAACTGGACAAACTCTTTCCGAGTATCAGGGTTTCGGACGAGAACTCATCTGTTACACGGGCACTTCAATGTTTTTTAAACTTATTTGAACTCCGGACTTCTTTTGTGTTCAGTATGCAGCATTCAAAGCGATGTCATCAATTTCCAACATGTTCTGACATCATTTGTTGTTTTTCGGTCATTTACCTAATTGTTTAGAGAGCTAAATGACCGTGAAATTGAAAATCACTACAAAATGAATTCTGAATATGTTGAAACTTGGCATGGTATCATCATTTCACCCGCATAGCATGTGCGAAAGAGTAGTGAGGGTCACGGCAAAAACTGGACGCACTTCGTGTACAAACTGGACAAACTCTTTC
>NW_021268837.1:19037-21079 GCF_002162155.2 Triticum dicoccoides
GGGGTTTCAGACAAGAACTCATCTGTTACACGGCCACTTCAATGTTTTTTAAACTTATTTGAACTCCGGACTTCTTTTGTGCTCAGTATGCATCATTCAAAGCGACGTCATCAATTTCCAACATGTTCTTACATCATTTGTTGTTTTTCGGGCATTTACCTAATTGTTTAGGGAGCTAAATGACCGTGAAATTGAAAATCACTACAAAATGAATTCTCAAAATGTTGAAACTTGGCATGGTATCATCATTTCACCCGCATAGCATGTGCGAAAGAGTAGAGAGGGTCACGACAAAAATTGGACGCACTTCGTGTACAAACTGGACAAACTCTTTCGGAGTATCAGGGTTTCGGACAAGAACCCATTTGTTACACGAGCACTTCAATGTTTTTTAAACTTATTTGAACTCCGGACTTATTTTGTGTTAAGTATGCAGCATTCAAAGCGACGTCATCAATTTCCAACATGTTCTGACATCATTTGTTGTTTTTCGGTCATTTACCTAATTGTTTAGAGAGCTAAATGACCGTGAAATTCAAAATCACTACAAAATGAATTCTGAAAATGTTGAAACTTGGCATGGTATCATCATTTCACCCGCATAGCATGTGCGAAAGAGTAGAGAGGGTCATGGCAAATACTGGACGCACTTCATGTACAAACTGGACAAACTCTTTCGGAGTATCAGGTTTTCGGACGAGAACTCATCTGTTACACGGGCACTTCAATGTTTTTTAAACTTATTTGAACTCCGGACTTCTTTTGTGTTCAGTATGCAGCATTCAAAGCGACGTCATCAATTTCCAACATGTTCTGACATCATGTGTTGTTTTTCGGTAATTTACCTAATTGTTTAGAGAGCAAAATGACCGTGAAATTGAAAATCACTACAAAATGAATTCTGAAAATGTTGAAACTTGGCATGGTATCATCATTTCACCCGCATAGCATGTGCGAAAGAGTAGAGAGGGTCACGGCAAAAACTGGACGCACTTCATGTACAAACTGGACAGACTCTTTTGGAGTATCAGGGTTTCGGACGAGAACTCATCTGTTACACGGCCACTTCAACGTTTTTGAAAATTATTTGAACTCCGGACTTCTTTTGTGTTCAGTATGCAGCATTCAAAGCGACGTCATCAATTTCCAACATGTTCTGACATCATTTGTTATTTTTCGGTCATTTACCTAATTGTTTAGAGAGATAAATGACCGTGAAATTGAAAATCACTACAAAATGAACTCTGAAATAGTTGAAACTTGGCATGGTATCATCATTTCACCCGCATAGCATGTGCGAAAGAGTAGAGAGGGTCACGGCAAAAACTGGACGCACTTCGTGTACAAACTGGACAAACTCTTTCGGACTATCAGGGTTTCGGACGAGAACTCATCTGTTACACGGGCACTTCAATGTTTTTTAAACTTATTTGAACTCCGGACTTCTTTTGTGTTCAGTATGCAGCATTCAAAGCGACGTTATCAATTTCCAACATGTTCTGACATCATTTGTTGTTTTTTGGTCATTTACCTAATTGTTTAGAGAGCTAAATGACCATGAAATTGAAAATCACTACAAAATGAATTCTTAAAATGTTGAAACTTGGCATGGTATCATAATTTCACCCGCATAGCATGTGCGAAAGAGTAGAGAGGGTCACGGCAAAAACTGGACGCACTTCGTGTACAAACTGGACAAACTCTTTCGGAGTATCAGGGTTTCGGACGAGAACTCATCTGTTACACGGGCACTTCAATGTATTTTAAACTTATTTGAACTCCGGACTTCTTTTGTGTTCAGTATGCAGCATTCAAAGCCACGTCATCAACTTCCAAATTGTTCTAACATCATTTGTTGTTTTTCGGTAATTTACCTAATTGTTTAGAGAGCTAAATGACCGTGAAATTGAAAATCACTACAAAATGAATTTTGAAAATGTTGAAACTTGGCATGGTATCATCATTTCACCCGCATAGCATGTGCGAAAGAGTAGAGAGGGTCACGGCAAAAACTGGACGCACTTCGTGTACAAACTGGACAA
>NW_021268837.1:21089-21995 GCF_002162155.2 Triticum dicoccoides
GAGTATCAGGGTTTCGGACGAGAACTCATCTGTTACACGGGCACTTCAATGTTTTTTAAACTTATTTGAACTCCGGACTTCTTTTGTGTTCAGTATGCAGCATTCAAAGCGATGTCATCAATTTCCAACATGTTCTGACATCATTTGTTGTTTTTCGGTCATTTACCTAATTGTTTAGAGAGCTAAATGACCGTGAAATTGAAAATCACTACAAAATGAATTCTGAATATGTTGAAACTTGGCATGGTATCATCATTTCACCCGCATAGCATGTGCGAAAGAGTAGTGAGGGTCACGGCAAAAACTGGACGCACTTCGTGTACAAACTGGACAAACTCTTTCGGAGTATCATGGTTTCGGACGAGAACTTATCTGTTACACGGGCACTTCAATGTTTTTTAAACTTATTTGAACTCTAGACTTCTTTTGTGTTCAGTATGCGGCATTCAAAGCGACGTCATCAATTTCCAACATGTTCTGACATCATTTGTTGTTTTTCGGTCATTTACCTAATTGTTTAGAGAGCTAAATGACCGTGAAATTGAAAATCACTACAAAATGAATTCTGGAAATGTTGAAACTTGGCATGGTATCATCATTTCACCCGCATAGCATGTGCGAAAGAGTAGAGAGGGTCACAGCAAAAACTGGAAGCACTTCGTGTACAAACTAGACAAACTCTTTCGGAGTATCAGGGTTTTGGACAAGAACTCATCTGTTACACGGGCACTTCAATGTTTTTTAAACTTATTTGAACTCCAGACTTCTTTTGTGTTCAGTATGCAGCATTCAAAGCGACGTCATCAATTTCCAACATGTTCTGACATCATTTGTTGATTTTCGGTCAGTTACATAATTGTTTAGAGAGCTAAATGACCGTGAAATTGAAAATCACTGCAAAATGAA
>NW_021268837.1:22197-22487 GCF_002162155.2 Triticum dicoccoides
TCATCAATTTCCAACATGTTCTGACATCATTTGTTGTTTTTTGGTCATTTACCTAATTGTTTAGAGAGCTAAATGACCGTGAAATTGAAAATCACTACAAAATGAATTCTGAAAATGTTGAAACTTGGCATGGTATCATCATTTCACCCGCATAGCATGTGCAAAAGAGTAGATAGGGTCATGGGAAAAACTGGACGCACTTCGTGTACAAACTGGACAAACTCTTTCGGGGTATCAGGGTTTCGGACGAGAACTCATCTGTTACACGGGCACTTCAATGTTTTTTAAAC
>NW_021268837.1:22584-23103 GCF_002162155.2 Triticum dicoccoides
AGCTAAATGACCGTGAAATTGAAAATCACTGCAAAATGAATTCTGAAAATGTTGAAACTTGGCATGGTATCATCAATTCACCCGCATAGCATGTGCGAAAGAGTAGAGAGGGTCACGGCAAAAACTGGACGCACTTCGTGTACAAACTGGACAAACTCTTCTGGAGTATCAGGGTTTCGGACGAGAACTCATCTGTTACACGGGCACTTCAATGTTTTTTAAACTTATTTGAACTCCGGACTTCTTTTGTGTTCAGTATGCGGCATTCAAAGCGACGTCATCAAATTCCAACATGTTCTGACATCATTTGTTGTTTTTCGGTCATTTACCTAATTGTTTAGAGAGCTAAATGACTGTGAAATTGAAAATCACTACAAAATGAATTCTGAAAATGTTGAAACTTGGCATGGTATCATCATTTCACCCGCATAGCATGTGCGAAAGAGAAGAGAGGGTCACGGCAAAAACTGGACGCACTTTGTGTACAAACTGGACAAACTCTTTCCGAGTATCAGGGTT
>NW_021268837.1:23113-23728 GCF_002162155.2 Triticum dicoccoides
GCATTCAAAGCAACGTCATCAATTTCCAACATGTTCTGACATCATTTGTTGTTTTTCGGTCATTTACCTAATTGTTTAGAGAGCTAAATGACCGTGAAATTGAAAATCACTACAAAATGAATTCTGGAAATGTTGAAACTTGGCATGGTATCATCATTTCACCCGCATAGCATGTGCGAAAGAGTAGAGAGGGTCACGGCAAAAACTGGAAGCACTTCGTGTACAAACTAGACAAACTCTTTCGGAGTATCAGGGTTTTGGACAAGAACTCATCTGTTACACGGGCACTTCAATGTTTTTTAAACTTATTTGAACTCCAGACTTCTTTTGTGTTCAGTATGCAGCATTCAAAGCGATGTCATCAATTTCCAACATGTTCTGACATCATTTGTTGATTTTCGGTCAGTTACATAATTGTTTAGACAGCTAAATGACCGTGAAATTGAAAATCACTGCAAAATGAATTCTGAAAATGTTGAAACTTGGCATGGTATCATCAATTCACCCGCATAGCATGTGCGAAAGAGTAGAGAGGGTCACGGCAAAAACTGGACGCACTTCGTGTACAAACTGGACAAACTCTTCTGGAGTATCAGGGTTTCGGACGAGAACTCA
>NW_021268837.1:23738-25107 GCF_002162155.2 Triticum dicoccoides
GTTACACGGGCACTTCAATGTTTTTTAAACTTATTTGAACTCCGGACTTCTTTTGTGTTCAGTATGCGGCATTCAAAGCGACGTCATCAAATTCCAACATGTTCTGACATCATTTGTTGTTTTTCGGTCATTTACCTAATTGTTTAGAGAGCTAAATGACTGTGAAATTGAAAATCACTACAAAATGAATTTTGGAAATGTTGAAACTTAGCATGGTATCATCATTTCACCCGCATAGCATGTGCGAAAGAGAAGAGAGGGTCACGGCAAAAACTGGACGCACTTTGTGTACAAACTGGACAAACTCTTTCCGAGTATCAGGGTTTCGGACGAGAACTCAACTGTTACACGGGCACTTCAATGTTTTTTAAACTTATTTGAACTCAGGACTTCTTTTGTGTTCAGTATGCGGCATTCAAAGCAACGTCATCAATTTCCAACATGTTCTGACATCATTTGTTGTTTTTTGGTCATTTACCTAATTGTTTAGAGAGCTAAATGACCGTGAAATTGAAAATCACTACAAAATGAATTCTGAAAATGTTGAAACTTGGCATGGTATCATCATTTCACCCGCATAGCATGTGCAAAAGAGTAGATAGGGTCATGGGAAAAACTGGACGCACTTCGTGTACAAACTGGACAAACTCTTTCGGGGTATCAGGGTTTCGGACGAGAACTCATCTGTTACACGGGCACTTCAATGTTTTTTAAACTTATTTGAACTCCGGACTTCTTTTGTGTTTAGTATGCGGCATTCAAAGCAACGTCATCAATTTCCAACATGTTCTGACATCATTTGTTGTTTTTCGGTCATTTACCTAATTGTTTAGAGAGCTAAATGACCGTGAAATTGAAAATCACTACAAAATGAATTCTGGAAATGTTGAAACTTGGCATGGTATCATCATTTCACCCGCATAGCATGTGCGAAAGAGTAGAGAGGGTCACGGCAAAAACTGGAAGCACTTCGTGTACAAACTAGACAAACTCTTTCGGAGTATCAGGGTTTTGGACAAGAACTCATCTGTTACACGGGCACTTCAATGTTTTTTAAACTTATTTGAACTCCAGACTTCTTTTGTGTTCAGTATGCAGCATTCAAAGCGATGTCATCAATTTCCAACATGTTCTGACATCATTTGTTGATTTTCGGTCAGTTACATAATTGTTTAGACAGCTAAATGACCGTGAAATTGAAAATCACTGCAAAATGAATTCTGAAAATGTTGAAACTTGGCATGGTATCATCAATTCACCCGCATAGCATGTGCGAAAGAGTAGAGAGGGTCACGGCAAAAACTGGACGCACTTCGTGTACAAACTGGACAAACTCTTCTGGAGTATCAGGGTTTCGGACGAGAACTCA
>NW_021268837.1:25117-28693 GCF_002162155.2 Triticum dicoccoides
GAGTAGATAGGGTCATGGGAAAAACTGGACGCACTTCGTGTACAAACTGGACAAACTCTTTCGGGGTATCAGGGTTTCGGACGAGAACTCATCTGTTACACGGGCACTTCAATGTTTTTTAAACTTATTTGAACTCCGGACTTCTTTTGTGTTTAGTATGCACCATTCAAAGCAACGTCATCAATTTCCAACATGTTCTGACATCATTTGTTGTTTTTTGGTCATTTACCTAATTGTTTAGAGAGCTAAATGACCGTGAAATTGAAAATCACTACAAAATGAATTCTAGAAATGTTGAAACTTGGCATGGTATCATCATTTCACCCGCATAGCATGTGCGAAAGAGTAGAGAGGGTCACGGCAAAAACTGGATGCACTTCGTGTACAAACTGCACAAACTCTTTCGGAGTATCAGGATTTCGGACGAGAACTCATCTGTTACACGGGCACTTCAATGTTTTTTAAACTTATTTGAACTCCGGACTTCTTTTGTGTTCAGTATGCAGCATTCAAAGCGATGTCATCAATTTCCAACTTGTTCTGACATCATTTGTTGTTTTTTGGTCATTTAGCTAATTGTTTAGAGAGCTAAATGACCGTGAAATTGAAAATCACTACAAAATGAATTCTGAAAATGTTGAAACTTGGCATTGTCTCATCATTTCACCCGCATAGCATGTGCGAAAGAGTAGAGAGGGTCACGGCATAAACTGGACGCACTTCGTGTACAAACTGGACAAACTCTTTCGGAGTATCAGGGTTTCAGACGAGAACTCATCTGTTACACGAGCACTTCAATGTTTTTTAAACTTATTTGAACTCCGGACTTCTTTTGTGTTCAGTATGCAGCATTCAAAGTGACGTCATCAATTTCCAACATGTTCTGACATCATTTGTTGATTTTCGGTCATTTACCTAATTGTTTAGACAGCTAAATGACCGTGAAATTGAAAATCACTACAAACTAAATTCTGAAAATGTTGAAACTTGGCATGGTATCATCAATTCACCCGCATAGCATGTGTGAAAGAGTAGAGAGGGTCACGGCAAAAACTGGACGCACTTCTTGTACAAACTGGACAAACTCTTCCGGAGTATCAGGGTTTCGGACGAGAACTCATGTGTTACATGGGCACTTCAATGTTTTTTAAACTTATTTGAACTTCAGACTTCTTTTGTGTTCAGTATGCGGCATTCAAAGCAACGTCATCAATTTCCAACATGTTCTGACATCATTTGTTGTTTTTCGGTCATTTACCTAATTGTTTATAGAGCTAAATGACTATGAAATTGAAAATCACTACAAATTGAATTTTGGAAATGCTGAAACTTGGCATGGTATCATCATTTCACCCGCATAGCATGTGCAAAAGAGTAGAGAGGGTCACGGCAAAAACTGGACGCACTTTGTGTACAAACTGGACAAACACTTTCCGAGTATCAGGGTTTCGGACGAGAACTCATCTTTTACACGGGCACTTCAATGTTTTTTAAACTTATTTGAACTCCGGACTTCTTTTGTGTTCAGTATGCGGCATTCAAAGCGACGTCATCAATTTCCAACATGTTCTGACATCATTTGTTGTTTTTCGGTCATTTACCTAATTGTTTAGAGAGCTAAATGACCGTGAAATTGAAAATCACTACAAAATGAATTCTGAAAATGTTGAAACTTGGCATGGTATCATCATTTCACCCGCATAGCATGTGCGAAAGAGTAGAGAGGGTCACGGCAAAAACTGGACGCACTTCGTGTACAAACTGGACAAACTCTTTCGGAGTATCAGGGTTTCGGACGAGAACTCATCTGTTACACGGGCACTTCAATGTTTTTTAAACTTATTTGAACTCCGGACTTCTTTTGTGTTCAGTATGCAGCATTCAAAGCGACGTCATCAATTTCCAACATGTTCTGACATCATTTGTTGTTTTTCGGTAATTTACCTAATTGTTTAGAGAGCTAAATGACCGTGAAATTGAAAATCACTACAAAATGAATTCTGAAAATGTTGAAACTTGGCATGGTATCATCATTTCACCCGCATAGCATGTGCGAAAGAGTAGAGAGGGTCACGGCAAAAATTGGACGCACTTCGTGTACAAACTGGACAAACTCTTTCGGAGTATCAGGGTTTCGGACTAGAACTCATCTCTTACACGGGCACTTCAATGTTTTTTCAACTTATTTGAACTCCGGACTTCTTTTGTGTTCAGTATGCAGCATTCAAAGCGACGTCATCAATTTCCAGCATGTTCTGACATCATTTGTTGTTTTTCGGTCATTTACCTAATTGTTTAGAGAGCTAAATGATCGTGAACTTGGAAATCACTACAAAATGAATTCTCAAAATGTTGAAACTTGGCATGGTATCATCATTTCACCCGCATAGCATGTGTGAAAGAGTAGAGAGGGTCACGGCAAAAACTGGATGCACTTCGTGTACAAACTAGACAAACTCTTTCGGAGTATCGGGGTTTCGGACGAGAACTCATCTGTTACACGGCCACTTCAATGTTTTTTAAACTTATTTGAACTCCGGACTTATTTTGTGCTGAGTATGCATCATTCAAAGCGACGTCATCATTTTCCAACATGTTCTTACATCATTTGTTGTTTTTTGGGCATTTACCTAATTGTTTAGAGAGCTAAATGACCGTGAAATTGAAAATCACTACAATATGAATTCTCAAAATGTTGAAACTTGGCATGGTATCATCATTTCACCCGCATAGCATGTGCGAAAGAGTAGAGAGGGTCACGACAAAAACTGGACGCACTTCGTGTACAAACTGGACAAACTCTTTCGGAGTATCAGGGTTTCGGACAAGAACTCATCTGTTACACGAGCACTTCAATGTTTTTTAAACTTATTTGAACTCCGGACTTCTTTTGTGTTCAGTATGCAGCATTCAAAGCGACGTCATCAATTTCCAACATGTTCTGACATCATTTATTGTTTTTCGGTCATTTACCTAATTGTTTCGAGAGCTAAATGACCGTGAAATTTAAAATCACTACAAAATGAATTCTAAAATGTTGAAACTTGGCATGGTATCATCATTTCACCCGCATAGCATGTGCAAAAGAGTAGAGAGGGTCACGGCAAAAACTGGACGCACTTCATGTACAAACTGGACAAACTCTTTCGGAGTATCAGGGTTTCGGACGAGAACTCATCTGTTACACGGGCACTTCAATGTTTTTTAAACTTATTTGAACTCCGGACTTCTTTTGTGTTCAGTATGCAGCATTCAAAGCGACGTCATCAATTTCCAACATGTTCTGACATCATTTGTTGTTTTCGGTAATTTACCTAATTGTTTAGAGAGCTAAATGACCGTGAAATTGAAAATCACTACAAAATGAATTCTGAAAATGTTGAAACTTGGCATGGTATCATCATTTCACCCGCATAGCATGTGCGAAAGAGTAGAGAGGGTCACGGCAAAAACTGGACGCACTTCGTGTACAAACTGGACAAGCTCTTTCGGAGTATCAGGGTTTCGGACGAGAACTCATCTGTTACACGGGCACTTCAATGTTTTTTCAACTTATTTGAACTCCGGACTTCTTTT
>NW_021268837.1:32244-32922 GCF_002162155.2 Triticum dicoccoides
GTCAATTTCCAACATGTTCTGACATCATTTGTTGTTTTTCGGTCATTTACCTAATTGTTTAGAGAGCTAAATGACCGTGAAATTGAAAATCACTAGAAAATGAATTCTGGAAATGTTGAAACTTGGCATGGTATCATCATTTCACCCACATAGCATGTGCGAAAGAGTAGAGAGGGTCACGGCAAAAACTGGACGCACTACGTGTACAAACTGGACAAACTCTTTCGGAGTATCAGGGTTTCGGACGAGAACTTATCTGTTACACGGGCACTTCAATGTTTTTTAAACTTATTTGAACTCCGGACTTCTTTTGTGTTCAGTATGCAGCATTCAAAGTGATGTCATCAATTTCCAACTTGTTCTGACATCATTTGTTGTTTTTTGGTCATTTACCTAATTGTTTAGAGAGCTAAATGACCGTGAAATTGAAAATCACTACAAAATGAATTCTGGAAATGTTGAAACTTGGCATGGTATCATCATTTCACCCGTATAGCATGTCCGAAAGAGTAGAGAGTGTCACGGCAAAAACTGGACGCACTTCGTGTACAAACTGGACAAACTCTTTCGGAGTATCAGGGTTTCGGACGAGAACTCATCTGTTACACGGGCACTTCAATGTTTTTTAAACTTATTTGAACTCCGGACTTCTTTTGTGTTCAGTTGCAGCATTCAAAG
>NW_021268837.1:34517-35705 GCF_002162155.2 Triticum dicoccoides
GGTCATTTACCTAATTGTTTAGAGAGCTAAATGACCGTGAAATTGAAAATATCTACAAAATGAATTCTGGAAATGTTGAAACTTGGCATGGTATCATCATTTCACCCGCATAGCATGTGCGAAAGAGTAGAGAGGGTCACGGCAAAAACTGGACGCACTTCATGTACAAACTGGACAAACTCTTTCGGAGTATCAGGGTTTCGGACGAGAACTCATCTGTTACACGGGCACTTCAATGTTTTTTAAACTTATTTGAACTCCGGACTTCTTTTGTGTTCAGTATGCAACATTCAAAGCGATGTCATCAATTTCCAACTTGTTCTGACATCATTTGTTGTTTTTTGGTCATTTACCTAATTGTTTAGAGAGCTAAATGACCGTGAAATTGAAAATCACTACAAAATGAATTATGAAAATGTTGAAACTTGGCATGGTCTCATCATTTCACCCGCATAGCATGTGCGAAAGAGTAGAGAGGGTCACGGCATAAACTGGACGCACTTCATGTACAAACTGGACAAACTCTTTCGGAGTATAAGGGTTTCAGACGAGAACTCATCTGTTACACGAGCACTTCAATGTTTTTTAAACTTATTTGAACTCCGGACTTCTTTTGTGTTCAGTATGCAGCATTCAAAGCGACATGATCAATTTCCAACATGTTCTGACATCATTTGTTGTTTTTTGGTCATTTACCTAATTGTTGAGAGAGGTAAATGACCGTGAAATTAAAAATCACTACAAAATGAATTCTGGAATATTGAAACTTGGCATGGTATCATCATTTCACCCGCATAGCACGTGCGAAAGAGTAGAGAGGGTCACGGCAAAAACTGGACGCACTTCGTGTACAAACTGGACAAACTCTTTCGGAGTATCAAGGTTTCGGACGAGAACTCATCTGTTACACGGGCACTTCAATGTTTTTTAAACTTATTTCAACTCCAGACTTCTTTTGTGTTCAGTTGCAGCATTCAAAGCGACGTCATCAATTTCCAACATGTTCTGACATCATTTGTTGTTTTTCGGTCATTTACCTAATTGTTTAGAGAGCTAAATGACCGTGAAATTGAAAATCACTACAAAATGAATTCTGGAAATGTTGAAACTTGGCATGGTATCATCATTTCACCCGTATAGCATGTCCGAAAGAGTAGAGAGTGTCACGGCAAAAACTGGACGCACTTC
>NW_021268837.1:39376-40730 GCF_002162155.2 Triticum dicoccoides
CAAACTCTTTCGGAGTGTCGGGGTTTCAGACGAGAACTCACCTGTTACACGAGCACTTCAAGTTTTTAAACTTATTTGAACTCCGGACTTCTTTTGTGTTCAGTATGCAGCATTCAAAGCGACATCATCAATTTCCAACATGTTCTGACATCATTTGTTGTTTTTTGGTCATTTACCTAATTGTTTAGAGAGCTAAATGATCGTGAAATAGAAAATATCTACAAAATGAATTCTGGAAATGTTGAAACTTGGCATGGTATCATCATTTCACCCGCATAGCATGTGCGAAAGAGTAGAGAGGGTCACGGCAAAAACTGGACGCACTTCGTGTACAAACTGGACAAACTCTTTCGGAGTATCAGGGTTTCGGACGAGAACTCATCTGTTACACGGGCACTTCAATGTTTTTTAAACTTATTTGAACTCTGGACTTCTTTTGTGTTCAGTATGCAGCATTCAAAGCGATGTCAATAATTTCCAACTTGTTCTGACATCATTTGTTGTTTTTTGGTCATTTACCTAATTGTTTAGAGAGCTAAATGACCGTGAAATTGAAAATCACTACAAAATGAATTCTAAAAATGTTGAAACTTGGCATGGTCTCATCATTTCACCCGCATAGCATGTGCGAAAGAGTAGAGAGGGTCACGGCATAAACTGGACGCACTTCATGTACAAACTGGACAAACTCTTTCGGAGTATAAGGGTTTCAGACGAGAACTCATCTGTTACACGAGCACTTCAATGTTTTTTAAACTTATTTGAACTCCGGACTTCTTTTGTGTTCAGTATGCAGCATTCAAAGCGACATGATCAATTTCCAACATGTTCTGACATCATTTGTTGTTTTTTGGTCATTTACCTAATTGTTTAGAGAGCTAAATGACCGTGAAATTAAAAATCACTACAAAATGAATTCTGGAATATTGAAACTTGGCATGGTATCATCATTTCACCCGCATAGCATGTGCGAAAGAGTAGAGAGGGTCACGGCAAAAACTGGACGCACTTCGTGTACAAACTGGACAAACTCTTTCGGAGTATCAGGGTTTCGGACGAGAACTCATCTGTTACACGGGCACTTCAATGTTTTTTAAACTTATTTGAACTCCAGACTTCTTTTGTGTTCAGTTGCAGCATTCAAAGCGACGTCATCAATTTCCAACATGTTCTGACATCATTTGTTGTTTTTCGGTCATTTACCTAATTGTTTAGAGAGCTAAATGACCGTGAAATTGAAAATCACTACAAAATGAATTCTGGAAATGTTGAAACTTGGCATGGTATCATCATTTCACCCGTATAGCATGTCCGAAAGAGTAGAGAGTGTCACGGCAAAAACTGGACGCACTTC
>NW_021268837.1:40823-41620 GCF_002162155.2 Triticum dicoccoides
CTGTTACACGGGCACTTCAATGTTTTTTAAACTTATTTGAACTCCGGACTTCTTTTGTGTTCAGTTGCAGCATTCAAAGCGACGTCATCAATTTCCAACATGTTCTGACATAATTTGTTGTTTTTCGGTCATTTACCTAATTGTTTAGAGAGCTAAATGACCGTTTAATTGAAAATCACTACAAAATGAATTCTGGAAATGTTGAAACTTGGCATGGAATCATCATTTCACCCGCATAGCATGTGCGAAAGAGTAGAAAGGGTCACGGCAAAAACTGGACGCACTTCGTGTACAAACTGGACAAACTCTTTTGGAGTATCAGGGTTTCGGACGAGAACTCATCTGTTACACGTGCACTTCTATGTTTTTTAAACTTATTTGAACTCCGGACTTCTTTTGTGTTCAGCTGCATCATTCAAAGCGACGTCATCAATTTCCAACATGTTCTGACATCATTTGTTGTTTTTTGGACATTTACCTAATTGTTTAGAGAGCTAAATGACCGTGAAATTGAAAATCACTAGAAAATGAATTCTGGAAATGTTGAAACTTGGCATGGTATCATCATTTCACCCGCATAGCATGTGCGAAAGAGTAGAGAGGGTCACGGCAAAAACTGGACGCACTTCGTGTACAAACTGGACAAACTCTTTCGGAGTATCAGGGTTTCAGACGAGAACTCATCTGTTACACGAGCACTTCAATGTTTTTTAAACTTATTTGAACTCCGGACTTCTTTTGTGTTTAGTATGCAGCATTGAAAGCAACATCATCAATTTCCAACATGTTCTGACATC
>NW_021268837.1:44412-45207 GCF_002162155.2 Triticum dicoccoides
GAGAACTCAACTATTACACGGGCACTTCAATGTTTTTGAAACTTATTTGAACTCCGGACTTCTTTTGTGTTCAGTATACGGCATTCAAAGCAACGTCATCAATTTCCAACATGTTCTGACATCATTTGTTGTTTTTCGGTCATTTACCTAATTGTTTAGAGAGCTAAATGACCGTGAAATTGAAAATATCTACAAAATGAATTCTGGAAATGTTGAAACTTTGCATGGTATCATCATTTCACCCGCATAGCATGTGCGAAAGAGTAGAGAGGGTCACGGCAAAAACTGGACGCACTTCGTGTACAAACTGGACAAACTCTTTCGGAGTATCAGGGTTTCGGACGAGAACTCATCTGTTACACGGGCACTTCAATGTATTTTAAACTTATTTGAACTTCGGACTTATTTTGTGTTCAGTATGCAGCATTCAAAGCGATGTCATCAATTTCCAACTTGTTCTGACATCATTTGTTGTTTTTTGGTCATTTACCTAATTGTTTAGAGAGCTAAATGACCGTGAAATTGAAAATATCTACAAAAAGAATTCTGGAAATGTTGAAACTTGGCATGGTATCATCATTTCACCTGCATAGCATGTGCGAAAGAGTAGAGAGGGTCACGGCAAAAACTGGTCGCACTTCGTGTACAAACTGGACAAACTCTTTCGGAGTATCAGGGTTTCGGACGAGAACTCATCTGTTACACGAGCACTTCAATGTTTTTTAAACTTATTTGAACTCCGGACTTCTTTTGTGTTCAGTATGCAGCATTCAAAGCGACATGATCAATTTCCAA
>NW_021268837.1:45980-46662 GCF_002162155.2 Triticum dicoccoides
TTTTTAAACTTATTTGAACTCCAGACTTCTTTTGTGTTCAGTTGCAGCATTCAAAGCGACGTCATCAATTTCCAACATGTTCTGACATCATTTGTTGTTTTTCGGTCATTTACCTAATTGTTTAGAGAGCTAAATGACCGTGAAATTGAAAATCACTACAAAATGAATTCTGGAAATGTTGAAACTTGGCATGGTATCATCATTTCACCCGTATAGCATGTCCGAAAGAGTAGAGAGTGTCACGGCAAAAACTGGACGCACTTCGTGTACAAACTGGACAAACTCTTTCGGAGTATTAGGGTTTCGGACGAGAACTCATCTGTTACACGGGCACTTCCATGTTTTTTAAACTTATTTGAACTCCGGACTTCTTTTGTGTTCAGTTGCAGCATGCAAAGCGACGTCATCAATTTCCAACATGTTCTGACATAATTTGTTGTTTTTCGGCCATTTACCTAATTGTTTAGAGAGCTAAATGACCGTGAAATTGAAAATCACTACAAAATGATTTCTGGAAATGTTGAAACTTGGCATGGTATCATCATTTCACCCGCATAGCATGTGCGAAAGAGTAGAGAGGGTCACGGCAAAAACTGGACGCACTTCGTGTACAAACTGGACAAACTCTTTCGGAGTATCAGGGTTTCAGACGAGAACTCATCTGTTACACGAGCACTTCAAT
>NW_021268838.1:0-1450 GCF_002162155.2 Triticum dicoccoides
TGATTTGTAGAGTCATGTTGTGATGCCATGTTGTATTTGCACATATCGAGCATATTGTGTGTATGTTATTGAAATGCTTGGTATGTGTGGGATCTGACCATCTAGTTGTTTATCTTTAGTAGCCTCTCTTACCGGGAAATGTCTCCTAGTGTTTCCACTGAGCCATGGTAGCTTGCTACTGCTCCGGAACACTTAGGCTGGCCGGCATGTGTCCTTCTTCGTTCCTGTGTCTGTCCCTTTGGGGAAATGTCACGCGATGAATACCGGAGTCCTGTTAGCCCGCTACAGCCCGGTTCACCGGAGTCCTGCTAGCCCAGTGCTACAGCCTGGATTCACTCGCTGATGACCGACACGTTCGATGCTGGGTCATGGATGCCTGTCCCTGTAAGTCTGTGCCACTTTGGGTTTACGACTAGTCATGTCAGCCCGGGCTCCTTATCATATGGAGCTAGCGACACTATCATATACGTGAGCCAAAAGGCGCAAACGGTCCCGGGCAAAGGTAAGGCGACACCCGTGGGGATACCGTGCGTGAGGCCGCAAAGTGATATGAGGTGCTACAGGCTAGATCGATGTGACATCGAGTCGGGGTCCTGACAGCGTTGGTATCAGAGCTTGACTGCCTGTAGGATTACTAAGCCAAACTGGTCGAAGTTGAGTCTAGAAATTCTTTAGTTATATAAGGGAATTGATTGTGGGATGGAACGTAAGGCTCTTTTTACTCCTTATACCTCATGGCCTTCTGATCTGAGTCATCATCTTCTCTTCTACGGGGATTAAGAACTAGGCTATCTCTTCTTTCTATTAGGATCACGTGTTACTAAGCAGTGGACTTATAAGATTGTTGGATTTAAGTCTCAGTTCAGTTCCTACTACTTCCGTATGTTAATTGTTGATCTCGAAACCTTGATATTGTGCTTCTGAGTGGTTATGCCACCATTTTTGTGAATGTCTCAAATCTTTTCTGAGCATTTACAGCCGTTATGCTGTCCGAGTCATCCCAGGTTTCTAAGTAGTATGATGCAATTGCAAATCCTTTCTTCCCGTTTCAATGTTCCCATGGGCCAGATTAACCACACTAATCAGTGAGTTGAGGTACTCCGTTACCTTGACATATATGTTGGAGATATTATTATGACCCTAGGTGTCTCAGGGGATCACCTAGTAATCTAGCAACGTTTTGTGTTCCCAGTGTGAGATTCTGGCCTTTATTCTCGAAAGCATCCCGTGATGCTACTTAGTAGTAGGTATTCTACTCCTTGGGTTTTGAACCCGAGATTCACTCTACCTACTTCATGTTGATAGTAATTGCTAGTGCCTTTAGGATATTAGTAACCTTTGCGATAGTCCTTGAAGTCCGTGGTATCTTCTTCTTCCAAATACCATGAACTACTTATGGCAGAAGTTCCTCGTTGAACTGAAATATCACAACAGGATTATTCTTGATGAG
>NW_021268839.1:0-918 GCF_002162155.2 Triticum dicoccoides
GCCGCCGCACCCCCTAGGAGATTGGATCTCCTAGGGCCGGCCACCCCCCCTTGGCACCCCTATATATAGTGGGGGAGAGGAGGGACTTCATACCTGAACGCCCTGGCCTTTGGTTGCCTCCTTCTCCCTCCCCAACACCTCCTCCACCTCCATAGTGCTTAGCGAAGCTCTGCCGGAGTACTGCAGCTCCATCAACACCACGCCGTCGTGCTGCTGCTGGTGCCATCTCCCTCAACCTCTCCTCCCTTCCTTGCTGGATCAAGAAGGAGGAGACGTGGCTGTTCCGTACGTGTGTTGAACGCGGAGGTGCCGTCCGTTTGGCGCTGGTCATCGGTGATTTGGATCACGTCGAGTACGACTACATCATCACCTTGCAAGCTTCCGCACGCGATGTACAAGTGGTATGTAGATGCAAACTCTCTCCCTAGACTCGCTGCTTAGATGAACTCATAGATGGATCTTGGTGAAACCGTAGGAAAAATTTTAATTTTCTGCAACGTTCCCCAATAGTGGCATCATGAGCTAGGTCTATGCGTAGTTCTCTTTGCACGAGTAGAACACAACTTTGTTGTGGGCGTGGATTTTGTCATCTTACTTGCCTCTACTAGTCTTTTCTTGCTCAACGGTATTGTGGGATGAAGCGGCCCGGACCAACCTTACACGTACTCTTACGTGAGACCGGTTCCACCGACTGACATGCACAAGTTGCATAAGGTGGCTGGCGGGTGTCTGTCTCTCCCACCTTAGTTGGAGCGGAATCGATGAACAGGGCCCTTATGAAGGGTAAATAGAAGTTGACAAAATCACGTTGTGGTGATTCGTAGGTAAGAAAACGTTCTTGCTAGAACCCAATTGCAGCCACGTAAAAGATGCAACAACAATTAGAGGACGTCTAACTTGTTTTTGCAGCGATTGATC
>NW_021268840.1:0-1113 GCF_002162155.2 Triticum dicoccoides
CCTAAGGAAGTTTTCATTTTCTTTGGACAAAAAAACCATTTTTCATTTTCCGAGTGCCCGAAAGGAGGTTTTTTTGTGAAGGAACTACCAAATAATCGTTGCAAAATTGGACCAAATCAATTTTCTAAAATACTAGGACATATTTAATGCACAATTGACAAAATGGTTGGGTGTAAAAAGTTTTGATCCACCTCTCGTGAAAAAGACAAATTTCCGCCGATTCAGTTGGAAGCGGGTCAAATTTGAACTGCAGCTGCCTCATAGTTTGCTATTTATTTTTTACAAAAATCATTTCTAGGTACATACGTATCTATTTAATCAGAGAAACACCAAAAGTTTTCAAGATTCAACCACTAGCTAGGAACGGTCAAGCCCGCCGTTTTGACCGCATTTTGAAACGGGCATAAAAAATTCAAAAAAAATCAAAAAATTGGGAATCCTTCGGATTGTGTCATTATATGTGGCCAAGTTCCCAAGAAAAATAACAAACTTGTAATACGGCAATTATTTTAAAAAAGTGTTCTCAGAAATGAGCTATCATCTCCAAAGATTCATGGCTTTCAAGCAGAATGGTCAATCTTATGGCCACATTCGTGGCATAGTTTGTTGAAATAATCTCATATTGTGCAAAAGGGTGCATATTGGAATGTCAAACAATGTTGCCTAAGGAAGTTTTCATTTTCTTTGGACAAAAAAACCATTTTTCATTTTCCGAGTGCCCGAAAGGAGGTTTTTTTGTGAAGGAACTACCAAATAATCGTTGCAAAATTTGACCAAATCAATTTTCTAAAATACTAGGACATATTTAATGCACAACTGACAAAATGGTTAGGTGTAAAAATTTTTGATCCACCTCTCGTGAAAAAGACAAATTTCCGCCGATTCAGTTGGAAGCGGGTCAAATTTGAACTGCAGCTGCCTCATAGTTTGCTATTTATTTTTTACAAAAATCATTTCTAGGTACATAAGTATCTATTTAATCAGAGAAACACCAAAAGTTTTCCAAGATTCAACCACTGGCTAGGAACGGTCAAGCCCGCCGTTTTGATCGCATTTTGAAACGGGCATAAAAAATTCAAAAAAAACCAAAAAATTGGGAAACCTTCGCATTGT
>NW_021268841.1:0-1113 GCF_002162155.2 Triticum dicoccoides
CCTAAGGAAGTTTTCATTTTCTTTGGACAAAAAAACCATTTTTCATTTTCCGAGTGCCCGAAAGGAGGTTTTTTTGTGAAGGAACTACCAAATAATCGTTGCAAAATTGGACCAAATCAATTTTCTAAAATACTAGGACATATTTAATGCACAATTGACAAAATGGTTGGGTGTAAAAAGTTTTGATCCACCTCTCGTGAAAAAGACAAATTTCCGCCGATTCAGTTGGAAGCGGGTCAAATTTGAACTGCAGCTGCCTCATAGTTTGCTATTTATTTTTTACAAAAATCATTTCTAGGTACATACGTATCTATTTAATCAGAGAAACACCAAAAGTTTTCAAGATTCAACCACTAGCTAGGAACGGTCAAGCCCGCCGTTTTGACCGCATTTTGAAACGGGCATAAAAAATTCAAAAAAAATCAAAAAATTGGGAATCCTTCGGATTGTGTCATTATATGTGGCCAAGTTCCCAAGAAAAATAACAAACTTGTAATACGGCAATTATTTTAAAAAAGTGTTCTCAGAAATGAGCTATCATCTCTAAAGATTCATGGCTTTCAAGCAGAATGGTCAATCTTATGGCCACATTCGTGGCATAGTTTGTTGAAATAATCTCATATTGTGCACAAGGGTGCATATTGGAATGTCAAACAACGTTGCCTAAGGAAGTTTTCATTTTCTTTGGACAAAAAAACCATTTTTCATTTTCCGAGTGCCCGAAAGGAGGTTTTTTTGTGAAGGAACTACCAAATAATCGTTGCAAAATTTGACCAAATCAATTTTCTAAAATACTAGGACATATTTAATGCACAACTGACAAAATGGTTAGGTGTAAAAATTTTTGATCCACCTCTCGTGAAAAAGACAAATTTCCGCCGATTCAGTTGGAAGCGGGTCAAATTTGAACTGCAGCTGCCTCATAGTTTGCTATTTATTTTTTACAAAAATCATTTCTAGGTACATAAGTATCTATTTAATCAGAGAAACACCAAAAGTTTTCCAAGATTCAACCACTGGCTAGGAACGGTCAAGCCCGCCGTTTTGATCGCATTTTGAAACGGGCATAAAAAATTCAAAAAAAACCAAAAAATTGGGAAACCTTCGCATTGT
>NW_021268842.1:0-912 GCF_002162155.2 Triticum dicoccoides
GTAGTCAGTGAGAGATTAGTGTTTAATTAATTAATTTAATTAATTAGCAATTTATCTCTTTATTTTTATTCGTTTTAAGACATGGGGCCCACATGTCAGTGGCAGTGGCTGCCACATCAGCGTAGTTGACCCGGTCAACTTGGCCAGTTGGGGCCCCAGGCCCACAGGCAGTGACCCAGGGGGTGAACCCCACGCACGCCACATCAGCCGGCCGGCGTTTAGACGCCGGCGAGTCCGTTTTCGCGGCGGCGCGGCTCGGGAGCGTGGCGGGTTTCGCCCATGGTGCACCAAACCGAGCGGGACCGGTCGCGTTCGAACGGCAAGACGACGGCGAAGTGAGTGGGGGTGGTTGTAGAGGCGGTGGTGGCCGGAGTCGAGCGCCACGAGCTCGCCGGCGGTGAGGTGGTTCGGGCGCGAAATGAAGACGGCGACACCGTGCGCTTCAGGGCTAGCGGGGAGGCCAGGGGGGAGCTGCGCGTCGCGCCGAGCACAAAGGACTCGGCCCCGTGACCATTTGGTCACCGGAAGGGCGCCGGCGACGCGTGCAGGCGGCGGCGCGGTCGGGTGCTTCGGCGGTAGCTAGCTAGGGCACCGTGAGGCTCAGAAGGAGAGGGGGAGAGGACGGAGTGGAGCTCACCGAGCGGTCAAGAAAGACCCGTGGTGGCTTAGGAGCAGCAGAGCTCGTCGGGGAGGAAGGGGATCGCCGGCGGCCGTCGAGGAAGCGGACGAATCAATCCGTGGCCTGCGGTGCTCCTCGAGCTCGATGGCGAGGCGTAGCCGAAGCAGAGGTCGTCGGCGCGTCTCGTGGACGTGCAAGCGAGGCGCGGGGTGGCCGGTGGCCGCGGTTATGGCGCAGCCATGGCGACGGCGGCGCTCGGTTACGGAGGGGAAGTAGGGGGAGATGGATCTGGA
>NW_021268842.1:1622-12087 GCF_002162155.2 Triticum dicoccoides
ACCCGCGTCGGGGGAACAGGGGAAGGGGACGCTGTGCGGGGGCTGGGCCGGCTGGGCCGGCCAGGCTGATTGCGGGCCAGGGGGTTGGGTGGTGGCCGTGCGGGTGGGTTGGGCTGCCTGGTCGAGGGGGCTCCCCCCTCCCTTTTGTTTTTTTTTTCTTCTGTAATCTCTTTCTTTCATTTATTTCCCTTTCTGTTTTATTTAATTTTAGGGCATTTAGGCATTTTATAAAATGGTGTTTGCTTCACCATAATTACCAGTGCAATATTTGGCAACCCCCGAACATTTTCGCTTTGCCTTTTGAAAATTTAGGGCGTTTGTCACTAATTCATATTTTGAATTGCAATGATTTTGAACTACCACCTGATTAGCAACAGTAACACGGACGACATGGCATCATTAGAAGAATTTTACTGTAGCCTAATTATCCGGGCGTTACAAATCTCCTCCACTACAAGAAATCTCGTCCCGAGATTTAGGAGGTAGAAGGAAATAGTGCGGGGTATTCATCACGCAGGCGATCCTCACGTTCCCAGGTGGCTTCATCTTCAGAATGGTGCGACCACTGGACCTTGAGGAACTTGATCGCCTTCTGGCGTGTGCGGCGTTCAGCTTGGTCGAGAATGCGGACCGGATGCTCTTTATAGGAGAGGTCCTGTTGCAATTCGAGCACTTCATGATCCACAGCTCGGATTGGGTCCTTGAAGCAACGGCGGAGTTGCGACACATGGAACACATCGTGAACCTGAGAAAGGTTCGGCGGGAGCTCCAATTGATATGCCACTTTTCGACGCCTCTCGAGAATAGTGAATGGGCCAATATAGCGAGGAGCTAGCTTGCCCTTGATCCCGAAGCGGTGAGCACCCTTCATTGGTGTAACTCGAAGATAGGCCTTTTCGCCAGGTTGATAGACCATGTCTTTATGATGACGGTCATAATTACTCTTTTGGCGTGACTGAGCAGTCTTGAGATTCTCGCGAATAATGCGGACTTGTTCTTCGGCATGTTGGATAATATCCGGACCGAAGAGTGGACGTTCCCCAGTTTCTGACCAGTTCAGAGGGGTTCGGCACTTTCGTCCATATAACACTTCGAAGGGGGCCATCTTCAGACTAGCTTGATAGCTATTATTATAAGAGAACTCAGCATACGGAAGAGATTCCTCCCATTTCTTGCCGAAGGAAATAACACAAGCTCGAAGCATGTCTTCGAGAACTTGGTTGACACGTTCAACTTGCCCTTGTGACTGAGGATGAAAAGCAGTGCTGAAAGACAGATGAGTGCCCATAGCTTCTTGGAAACTTGCCCAGAATCTTGAAGTGAATAAACTGCCACGGTCTGAACTGATAACCAATGGAATACCGTGAAGCGAGACAATTCTGGTCATGTAGAGAGTTGCAAGCTGACTAGCAGTGATCGTTTCTTTGACCGCCAAAAAATGTGCAACCTTAGAAAGTCGGTCAATGACGACAAGGATAGCATCATTACCCTTTTGCGATTTGGGAAATCCAGTAACAAAGTCCATCTCGACGTGGTCCCATTTCCATTCAGGAATAGATATAGGTTGCAGAGTTCCAGCAGGTCTTTGATGTTCTGCTTTGATACGATGGCAAATGTCACATTCAGCAACATAACGAGCAATGTCTTGCTTCATGTTAGACCACCAGAATCTCTGACGAATGTCTTGATACATCTTCGTACTACCAGGATGGATACATAGAGGCGTATCATGAGCTTCTTTCATAACCTCCTGAGTCATATTCAGGTTTTCCTTCTTACACGGCACCACTAGGCGGCCTTTGAAGTACAAGGCGCCATCATCAGCAATAGTGAAGGATGAGGAACTTCCTTCTTTGAGGTCTTGCTTAATCTTGTAGACTTCAGAGTCAAATCCCTGCATTGTCTTTATGGTGCCCACGAGATCGGGTTCAACAGCCAGGGTATAGAGAGAACCCTGGGAAACAACACGGAGATTCATCTTGCGGAACTCCGGAGGAGGGGGAGCGAGTGCACCCGGAGGAACAATATGGAGGTTTAGCTTTCTGAATTCTTCAACAAGTGAGGGCTGAACTTTGTGAACCTGGAGGTGGTTGCAGTAAGACTTGCGGCTCAAGGCATCAGCCATTACATTAGCCTTGCCTGGTGTATAGGAAATACCCAAATCAAAGTTTGCAACAGTCTCCATCCATCTCTGCTGACGGAGGTTCAGGTCTGGCTGAGTAAACAGATACTTCAGACTTTGATGGTCGGTGAAGATCTCGCAACGATTACCGAGAAGGTAATGTCGCCACTGTTTTAGCGCATGAATGACAGCAGCAAGTTCGAGGTCGTGAACTGGGTAGTTCTCTTCGTGAGGGCGCAATTGCCGAGAGGCATAAGCAACCACTTTGCGCTCTTGCATTAGGACACAGCCTAGTCCTTGACGGGAAGCGTCGCAGTAAATGACGAAGTCCTTCTTAGTATCAGGAGGAGCTAGTACTGGGGCAGAAGTTAACTTGTCCTTGAGTGCCTGGAAGCTCTCCTGACATTTGTCTGTCCACTGGAACTTGACGCCCTTATGCAATAGGTTAGTCAGAGGCCTGGCAATCTTGGAGAAGTTCTCGACGAATCGACGGCAGTAGCTGGCGAGACCGAGAAAACTTCTGACTTGCTTAACGTTCTTCGGAGGAGTCCAATCGAGAATAGCCTGAACTCGTTCAGGGTTGACAGCAATACCATCCTTAGAGATGACATGCCCGAGATAGGTTACTTCGGGAAGCCAGAATTCACATTTGGAGAACTTGGCATAAAGTTGATGCTCTCGTAGCTTTTCCAGCACGAGGCGAAGATGTTCAGCATGTTCCTCTTCGTTCTTGGAAAATACCAGAATATCATCCAGATAAACCACGACGAACTTGTCGAGGTAATCCATGAATATATAGTTCATCAGGCGAGAGAAGGTGGCTGGAGCATTGGTTAAGCCGAAAGACATGACGGTGTACTCGTATGAACCATAACGAGTCACAAATGCGGTCTTGGGGATATCCTCCTTACGAACACGGATCTGGTGGTAACCCAACCTCAAGTCGAGTTTAGAGAACACTGATGATCCAGCTAATTGATCATACAGATCATTGATCCGAGGAAGAGGATACTTATTCTGAATGGTAGCTTGGTTTATAGGACGGTAGTCTTGGACCAATCGGTTTGTCCCATCTTTCTTCTTGACAAAGAGAGAAGGTGCTCCCCAAGGAGAGCAACTTGGGCGGATGAAACCACTTTGAAGAGATTTATCGATTTCCTCCTTAAGCTCAAGGAGTTCATGCGGCGGCATCTTGTAGGGTCGCTTGGCTATAGGAGTGGTGCCTGGTTTCAAGTCGATGACGAATTCGACAGCTCTAGCAGGGGGAATCCCTGGGAGTTCTTCAGGAAAGACGTCTAAGAATTCACGCACGATGGGAATGTTTTCAATGCCCTCGAGAGGTGTAGCGTTCAATGCGTTTAAGGCATAAAGCCTGGCCTCGGCATTCCGAACCAGATGAGCATCGTAGCTAATTATTTCATCAGAAGGGTGTAGCAGATGGACGGTCTTAGTGGCGCAAACGATAGAAGCAGTATGCGCCTTTAACCAATCCATTCCCAGAATGAGGTCAATGTTAGACGATTTCAGTATAATGGGCGAGGCACGGAACTCCAACCCTTCGATTTCCACAGGGACGTCAATGCCAACCATGGAGGTCTGACATTGTCCCGCGGGGTTTTTTACCACTACCGAAGTGTTCATCTGCTCAAATTTAACATCGTGCTTGTATGCAAAATCTTCTGACATGAATGAATGCGATGCACCTGTATCAAATAAAACGGATGCTGGTACTGAATTTACGAGGAGTGTACCCATCACAGTAGCAGGCTGGTCTTGAGCTTCATTCAGATCAATGTGGTTGGCATGAACACGGCCATAAGACTTGGCAATGTTGTTGCGGGCCTGGTTGTTCCCACGGCCAGTTGCTGGAAGGGCCAGTTGATTCTGTCTCTGGTTGCATTCCCTAGCACGGTGCCCTGGTTGTCCGCACCTGAAGCACAACCCATTCTCGGGGGTAGGAACAGGAGCTTGGGGTGGTGGAGCTGGAAGCCTCGGCTGCCTAGTTGGAGCAGTCGGCAGACGAGGTGCAGCAAAAGACTGCCTTGGGGCAGGTGCAGTTGGACGGTACATGCTGTTCGGAATCCATATCTTACGCTTCTGCGAGGGCGGGCCTGAAGATGAGCCCGTGTCATGGTTGCGCCTTTGAGAGCTCTGGTGTTCTTGCAGACCAGTCTCGACATTGATGGCCTTGTTCACCAAGGTGGCGAAATCGGCAAAGTCATGCACTAGAAGTGTGAGCTTGATGTCAGCTTGAAGGCCTTCACGGAACTTCTCCTGTCTGCGAGCATCAGTTGCAATGTCTTCTTCAGCATAGCGGGATAAGTCCAGAAACTCTCGCTGATAAGCTTCAACAGTCTTGTTGCCTTGGGTGAGGTTTCGAAACTCATGCTTCTTCCGGTCCATGACTCCCTGAGGAATGAAGCGGGCACGGAAGGCAGCCTGGAAGTCTGGCCAGGTGATGATTGTTCCAACTGGCAGAGTACGCCTGTGGCTGTCCCACCATTGAGCTGCGGGTCCCTTCAGGAAGAAGGAAGCAAAAGTGACATAGCTGGCAGGGGCTACATCAGCAGACTCCATCTCATAGGTGATGTCACGGAGCCAGTCATCAGCATCCAGCGGCTGGGTTGAGCTGCGGTACACACTTGGGTTGAGGCGTATGAAATCCTGTAGAGTTGTTGTGTTTGGATGCTGGTTCATATTGGGGCGAGGAAACTGAGCCATCACGTTTTCCATGAACTGGCGATTCATCTCAAGCTGTTGGATCATACCAGCCATGTACTCAGGCGGTGGTGGGAAGTTGCCACCACGACCACGACCAGCTGGTCTAACCATCCTGTTAATATATAACAGGGGTAGTTTAGTATTGAGAATTTTGCATAGACAAGAGTCATTCATGATGAAACATGCATAATAAAAGGAGCACGACAGATACCACATAGATAGTCGGCATAACTTACAAAAGGGGTCGGACATAGAGTTCAGTACACAGAGTTCAGTACATAGATTAAGTCATCATAGGCGGCACGCAGGCTCGCGAGTGCATCTAAGACTAATGAACAAGACTACATCAGTCCCAGGAGGTACTGTGAAGGTAGCTGTAACCTGACAGCTGGTAGTGAGGCAACGGATAGTCCTCCACGTCAGTGGCCTGGGGGCCGCGGATACTCTGGTGTAGAACCCGACGCTCAGGTGGCAGAAGAGGACCAAGTGCGGGAGAGTAGCCTCCCACCTCTGGCCATCCGACACCGTGGGGCATCACGGTCCTGGCTGGGTAGATCGCAGAACGCGGTAGCTGTCCAGACCGGACAAAGGGGTGCAACCGCGTCAGAGCCCTGTAAAGGTGCTGACGAGTGGTGTACAACTCGTGGCGAAGAGCTCTGTTAGCTCGGTCTAGCCCATCAGCATGCAGAACCAGGCGCTGATGGTGGAAAGGCTCTCGGGTGACGGTGGAGTAGGCGGCAGTGTAGTATCCCTCCGTACCAACGTCAGATGCGATAGGAATGTGCCTGAAAGGGGAAGTGTCCAATGCCTGATACTCTCCACGAAGACGTGTCAGAGCAGCATGAGCCGCATCGTGAACTGCCATCTCGATGGTCACTCCAACACCATGAGCGGTGTGCAGCACGGTAGTGGACTCATACTCCCGAGTGTAGAGGTGGATGATGGCACGGTACTGCTCCTGGTTAAAGTCCTGGTACTCCTCGTAGACGGTGTACTCAGGGTGCCAGCGATAACCCAGATAGGTCATCATATCAGCTAGCACAGCAGGTAATCCTGAGGCACCAATGGCCGCAGTGTGGCGCATGACCTGCCTCGCGGGTTCCATCTGAAAACAAAGATGTTTCAATGGAGTCAAATGACAACACGGGCACTATTCAAAATGCTATCCTGCAAAATAACTATGGCTTATCCAACTTTGGGGTGAACGTGGTAACGGGATCCTAAAGTCAGAGTTAGTAATTTCGTTTAACCCGAGTAGAAAAGAGTTCAGAGTCCCAGAGTAAAGGTTGAGGAGTAAAAGATCCTAGTACCACCCAATGGCGACGTGGGCCCGGAAGGCTCACAGCCAAGTTAGTAAAAGTTTTGTAACGTCTAGACTCGACTTCGGCCAAGGAGTGTGGAAGGGGGATTCCTACAGGCAGTCGGCTCTGATACCAACTTGTGACGCCCCCGATTCAATCGTACACTAATCATGCACGCAAATGTGTACGATCAAGATCAGGGACTCACGGGAAGATATCACAACACAACTCTAAAACATAAAATAAGTCATACAAGCATCATAATACAAGCCAGGGCCTCGAGGGCTCGAATACAAGTGCTCGATCATAGACGAGTCAGCGGAAGCAACAATATCTGAGTACAGACATAAGTTAAACAAGATTGCCTTAAGAAGGCTAGCACAAACTGGGATACAGATCGAAAGAGGCGCAGGCCTCCTGCCTGGGATCCTCCTAAACTACTCCTGGTCGTCGTCAGCGGGCTGCACGTAGTAGTAGGCACCTCCGGTGTAGTAGGGGTCGTCGTCGACGGTGGCGTCTGGCTCCTGGACTCCAGCCTCTGGTTGCGACAACCAGAAAGAAAGGAAAGGGGAAAAGAGGAAAGAAAGCAACCGTGAGTACTCATCCAAAGTACTCGCAAGCAAGGAACTACACTACATATGCATGGGTATATGTGTAAGGAGGCCAAATCAGTGGACTGAACTGCAGGATGCCAGAATAAGAGGGGGATAGCTAATCCTGTCGAAGACTACGCTTCTCGCAGCCACCGTCTTGCATCAAGTAGAAGAGAGTAGATTGAAGTCCTCCAAGTAGAATCTCCAAGTAACATCTCCAAAAAGCATCTCATAGCATAATCCTACCCGGCGATCCCCTCCTCATATCCCTGAGGTAGAGCCACCACCGGTTGTATCTGGCACTTGGAAGGGTGTGTTTTATTAAGTATCCGGTTCTAGTTGTCATAAGGTCAAGGTACAACTCCAAGTCGTCCTGTTACCGAAGATCACGGCTATTCGAATAGATTAACTTCCCTGCAGGGGTGCACCACATAACCCAACACGCTCGATCCCATTTGGCCGGACACACTTTCCTGGGTCATGCCCGGCCTCGGAAGATCAACACGTCGCAGCCCCACCTAGGCTCAACAGAGAGGCCAGCACGCCGGTCTAAACCTAAGCGCGCAGGGGTCTGGGCCCATCGCCCTGAGCACACCTGCACGTTGCGTACGCGGCCGGTGAGCAGACCTAGCAACCTCCATTACAAAGGAAGTTGCGTTAACGCGGTCCAACCCGGCGCGCGCCGCTCAGTCGCTGACGTCACGAAGTGCTTCGGCTGATACCACGACGTCGGGATACCCATAACTACTCCCACGTAGATGGTTAGTGCGTATAGGCTCGTAGCCAGACTCAGATCAAATACCAAGATCTCGTTAAGCGTGTTAAGTGTCCGCGAACGCCGAACAGGGCCAGGCCCACCTCTCTCCTAGGCGGTCTCAACCTGCCCTGTCGCTCCGCCACAAAGATCCACACAGAGGGCCGTCGGGACAAAGGTCCTTTCAGCCCCCAATCCGTGAATCACTCGCGGGTACTCTTCGAGCTGACCCGACTTTAGTCACCATCTGTATAGTATGTATGTATGTATAGTATATACCCGTGATCACCTCCCGAGTGATCACGGCCCAATAGTATAGCAAGGCAGACTGACAAGAATGTAGGGCCAATGATGATAAACTAGCATCCTATACTAAGCATTTAGGATTGCAGGTAAGGTATCAACAGATGTAGCGACAATGTCAGGCTATGCATCAGAATAGGATTAATGAAAGCAGTAACATGCTACACTACTCTAATGCAAGCAGTATAGAGGAGAATAGGCGATATCTGGTGATCAAAGGGGGGGCTTGCCTGGTTGCTCTGGCAAGAGAGAGGGGTCGTCAACTCCGTAGTCGAACTGGGCAGCAGCAGCGTCGGTCTCGTAGTCTACCGGAGAGAAGAGGGGGAAGAAACAATGAATACCAAGTAAACAGATGCATATCGATGCATGACATGTCAAGAAGCGATGCTAGGCGTGCCCTAACGTGGTATGAGGTGGTACTGGTTAAGGGGGGAAACATCCGGGAAAGTATTCCCGGTGTTTCGCGTTTTCGGACAGATGAACCAGAGGGGGAAAGTTGCGTGTTTGATATGTTAGGGGTGTGTGGTGGACGAACGGGCTGCGTATCCGGGTTCGTCTCGTCGTTCTGAGCAACTTTCATATAGAAAGTATTTTCATCCGAGTTACGGATTAAAAGATATGATTTTCTAAAGATTTAAATCATTTTCTGATTTTATTTAGTTATTTAATTCCAACATTATCCAAAACAGTGAACGATGACGTCAGCATGACATCAGAGTGATGTCAGCAGGTCAACTGGTCAGTTGACCAGTCAAACCAGACAGGTGGGTCCAGTGGGACCCACATGTCATTGTCAGGGATATTAACAGAATTTTAAAACTAACTAAATTGGGTTAATTAGTGGGTGGGGCCCGGTAGTCAGTGAGAGATTAGTGTTTAATTAATTAATTTAATTAATTAGCAATTTATCTCTTTATTTTTATTCGTTTTAAGACATGGGGCCCACATGTCAGTGGCAGTGGCTGCCACATCAGCGTAGTTGACCCGGTCAACTTGGCCAGTTGGGGCCCCAGGCCCACAGGCAGTGAAACAGGGGGTGAACCCCACGCACGCCACATCAGCCGGCCGGCGTTTAGACGTCGGCGAGTCCGTTTTCGCGGCGGCGCGGCTCGGGAGCGTGGCGGGTTTCGCCCATGGTGCACCAAACCGAGCGGGACCGGTCGCGTTCGAACGGCAAGACGACGGCGAAGTGAGTGGGGGTGGTTGTAGAGGCGGTGGTGGCCGGAGTCGAGCGCCACGAGCTCGCCGGCGGTGAGGTGGTTCGGGCGCGAAATGAAGACGGCGACACCGTGCGCTTCGGGGCTAGCGTGGAGGCCAGGGGGGAGCTGCGCGTCGCGCCGAGCACAAAGGACTCGGCCCCGTGACCATTTGGTCACCGGAAGGGCGCCGGCGACGCGTGCAGGCGGCGGCGCGGTCGGGTGCTTCGGCGGTAGCTAGCTAGGGCACCGTGAGGCGAAGAAGGAGAGGGGGAGAGGACGGAGTGGAGCTCACCGAGCGGTCAAGAAAGACCCGTGGTGGCTTAGGAGCAGCAGAGCTCGTCGGGGAGGAAGGGGATCGCCGGCGGCCGTCGAGGAAGCGGACGAATCAATCCGTGGCCTGCGGTGCTCCTCGAGCTCGATGGCGAGGCGTAGCCGAAGCAGAGGTCGTCGGCGCGTCTCGTGGACGTGCAAGCGAGGCGCGGGGTGGCCGATGGCCACGGTTATGGCGCAGCCATGGCGACGGCGGCGCTCGGTTACGGAGCGGAAGTAGGGGGAGATGGATCTGGAGGGGAGAGGGAGAGGCGCGGGGGCCGAGGGCGAGCGTGGGGGCGAGTGGGAGGGGAGACCGAGGGGGCGCGGCGTCGGCGTCCTTATCCCCACGCCTCGTCGCCGGCGAGGTGGGTTCGGCTGGGACGCGCCCTGTTCCGACCCGCGTCGGGGGAACAGGGGAAGGGGACGCTGTGCGGGGGCTGGGCCGGCTGGGCCGGCCAGGCTGATTGCAGGCCAGGGGGTTGGGTGGTGGTCGTGCGGGTGGGTTGGGCTGCCTGGTCCAGGGGGCTCCCCCCTCCCTTTTGTTTTTTTTTCTTCTGTAATCTCTTTCTTTTATTTATTTCCCTTTCTGTTTTATTTAATTTTAGGGCATTTAGGCATTTTATAAAATGGTGTTTGCTTCACCATAATTACCAGTGCAATATTTGGCAAACCCCGAACATTTTCGCTTTGCCTTTTGAAAATTTAGGGCGTTTGTCACTAATTCATATTTTGAATTGCAATGATTTTGAACTACCACCTGATTAGCAACAGTAACACGGACGACATGGCATCATTAGAAGAATTTTACTGTAGCCTAATTATCCGGGCGTTACATGTTGTTGCTGTTGTTGTTGTTGTTGCTGCTGTTGCTGTTGTTGGTGTTGGTGCTGTTGCTGTTGTTGTTGTTGTTGTTGTTGTTGTTGTTGTTGTTGTTGTTGTTGTTGTTGTTGTTGTTGTTGTTGTTGTTGTTGTTGTTGTTGTTGTTGTTGTTGTTGTTGTTGTTGTTGTTGTTGTTGTTGTTGTTGTTGTTGTTGTTGTTGTTGTTGTTGTTGTTGTTGTTGTTGTTGTTGTTGTTGTTGTTGTTGTTGTTGTTGTTGTTGTTGTTGTTGTTGTTGTTGTTGTTGTTGTTGTTGCTGTTGTTGTTGCTGTTGTTGCTGTTG
>NW_021268842.1:13314-14658 GCF_002162155.2 Triticum dicoccoides
GGGATACCCATAACTACTCCCACGTAGATGGTTAGTGCGTATAGGCTCGTAGCCAGACTCAGATCAAATACCAAGATCTCGTTAAGCGTGTTAAGTGTCCGCGAACGCCGAACAGGGCCAGGCCCACCTCTCTCCTAGGCGGTCTCAACCTGCCCTGTCGCTCCGCCACAAAGATCCACACAGAGGGCCGTCGGGACAAAGGTCCTTTCAGCCCCCAATCCGTGAATCACTCGCGGGTACTCTTCGAGCTGACCCGACTTTAGTCACCATCTGTATAGTATGTATGTATGTATAGTATATACCCGTGATCACCTCCCGAGTGATCACGGCCCAATAGTATAGCAAGGCAGACTGACAAGAATGTAGGGCCAATGATGATAAACTAGCATCCTATACTAAGCATTTAGGATTGCAGGTAAGGTATCAACAGATATAGCGACAATGTCAGGCTATGCATCAGAATAGGATTAATGAAAGCAGTAACATGCTACACTACTCTAATGCAAGCAGTATAGAGGAGAATAGGCGATATCTGGTGATCAAAGGGGGGGCTTGCCTGGTTGCTCTGGCAAGAGAGAGGGGTCGTCAACTCCGTAGTCGAACTGGGCAGCAGCAGCGTCGGTCTCGTAGTCTACCGGAGAGAAGAGGGGGAAGAAACAATGAATACCAAGTAAACAGATGCATATCGATGCATGACATGTCAAGAAGCGATGCTAGGCGTGCCCTAACGTGGTATGAGGTGGTACTGGTTAAGGGGGGAAACATCCGGGAAAGTATTCGCGTTTTCGGACAGATGAACCAGAGGGGGAAAGTTGCGTGTTTGATATGTTAGGGGTGTGTGGTGGACGAACGGGCTGCGTATCCCGGTTCGTCTCGTCGTTCTGAGCAACTTTCATATAGAAAGTATTTTCATCCGAGTTACGGATTAAAAGATATGATTTTCTAAAGATTTAAATCATTTTCTGATTTTATTTAGTTATTTAATTCCAACATTATCCAAAACAGTGAACGATGACGTCAGCATGACATCAGAGTGATGTCAGCAGGTCAACTGGTCAGTTGACCAGTCAAACCAGACAGGTGGGTCCAGTGGGACCCACATGTCATTGTCAGGGATATTAACAGAATTTTAAAACTAACTAAATTGGGTTAATTAGTGGGTGGGGCCCGGTAGTCAGTGAGAGATTAGTGTTTAATTAATTAATTTAATTAATTAGCAATTTATCTCTTTATTTTTATTCGTTTTAAGACATGGGGCCCACATGTCAGTGGCAGTGGCTGCCACATCAGCGTAGTTGACCCGGTCAACTTGGCCAGTTGGGGCCCCAGGCCCACAGGCAGTGA
>NW_021268843.1:0-1272 GCF_002162155.2 Triticum dicoccoides
TTGCTACAGTTCGTCGCTTCTAAGCACCACGTGATGATCGGGTGTGATGGATTCTTACGTTCACATACAACGGGTGTAAGACAGTTTTACACAGCGAAAACACTTAGGGTTAACTTGACGAGCCTAGCATGTGCAGACATGGCCTCGGAACACGGAGACCGAAAGGTCGAGCATGAGTCGTATAGTAGATACGATCAACATGAAGATGTTCACCGACGTTGGCTAGTCCGTCTCACGTGATGATCGGACACGGCCTAGTTGACTCGGATCATGTAATCACTTAGATGACCAGAGGGATGTCTATCTAAGTGGGAGTTCATAAGATGAACTTAATTATCCTGAACATAGTCAAAAGACCTTTTGCAAATTATGTCGTAGCTCGCGCTTTAGTTCTACTGTTTTAGATATGTTCCTAGAGAAAATATAGTTGAAAGTTGATAGTAGCGATTATGCGAACAGTAGAAAGCTTATGTCCTTAATGCACTGCTCAGTGTGCTGAACCCCAAACGTCGTTTGTGGATGTTTCGAACATCAAACATACATGTTTTGATAACTACGTGATAGTTCAGTTAAATGGTTTAAGTAGAGGCACCAAAGACGTTTTCGAAACATCGCGGAACATATGAGATGTTTCGAGGGCTGAAATTGGGATTTCAGGCTCGTGCTCACGTCAAGAGGTATAAGACCTCCGACGATTCTCTTAGCCTGCAAACTAAGGGAGAAAATCTCAATCGTTGAGCTTGTGCTCAGATTGTCTGAGTGCAACAATCACTTGAATTGAGTGGGAGTTGATCTTCCAAATGAGATAGTGATGTTTCTCCAAAGTCATTGCCACCGAGCTGCTAGAGCTTTGTGATGAACTATAACATATCAGGGATAAATAAGATGATCCTTGAGGTATTCACGATGTTTGACACCGCGAAAGTAGAAATCAAGAAGGAGCATCAATTGTTGATGGTTGGTGAAACCACTAGTTTCAAGAAGGGCAAGGGCAAGAAGGGATACTTCATGAAACGGCAAATCAGCTGCTGCTCCAGTGAAGAAACCCAAGGTTGAACCCAAACCCGAGACTAAGTGCTTCTGTAATAAGGGGAACAGTCACTAGAGCAGAATTACCCTAGATACTTGGTAGATGAGAAGGCTGGCAAGGTCGATAGAAGTATATTGGATATACATTATGTTAATGTGTACTTTACTAGTACTCCTAGTAGCACCAGGGTATAAGATACCGGTTCGGTTGCTAAGTGTTAGTAACTCGAAATAAAAGCTACG
>NW_021268844.1:0-1570 GCF_002162155.2 Triticum dicoccoides
GCTTAGGTTTCTTCCCAAACCATAATTCATACGGTGTCGTCTCAACGGATTTAGACGGTGCCCTATTTAAAGTGAATGTAGCTGTCTCTAGAGCGTATCCCCAAAATGATAGCGGTAAATCAGTAAGAGACATCATAGACCGCACCATATCCAATAGAGTGCGATTACGACGTTCGGACACACCGTTTCGCTGAGGTGTTCCAGGCGGCGTGAGTTGTGAAACGATTCCACATTTCCTTAAGTGTGTGCCAAATTCGTGACTTAAATATTCTCCTCCACGATCTGATCGTAGGCACTTTATCTTTCGGTCACGTTGATTCTCCACCTCATTCTGAAATTCCTTGAACTTTTCAAAGGTCTCAGACTTGTGTTTCATTAAGTAGACATACCCATATCTACTTAAGTCATCAGTGAGAGTGAGAACATAACGATATCCTCCGCGAGCCTCAACTCTCATTGGACCGCACACATTGGTATGTATGATTTCCAATAAGTTGGTTGCTCGCTCCATTGTTCCGGAGAACGGAGTCTTGGTCATCTTGCCCATGAGGCATGGTTCGCACGTGTCAAACGATTCATAATCAAGAGACTCTAAAAGTCCATCGGCATGGAGCTTCTTCATGCGCTTGACACCAATGTGACCAAGGCGACAGTGCCACAAGTATGTGGGACTATCGTTATCAACTTTACATCTTTTGGCATCTACACTATGAACATGTGTAATATTACGCTCAAGATTCATTAAGAATAAACCATTGACCATCGGAGCATGACCATAAAACATATCTCTCATATAAATCGAACAACCATTATTCTCAGACTTAAATGAGTAGCCATCTCGTATTAAACGAGATCCAGATACAATGTTCATGCTCAAACTTGGCACTAAATAACAATTATTAAGGTTCAAAACTAATCCCGTAGGTAAATGTAGAGGCAGCGTGCCGACGGCGATCACATCGACTCTGAAACCATTCCCGACGCGCATCATCACCTCGTCCTTCGCCAGTCTCCGTTTATTCCGCAGCTCCTGCTGTGAGTTACAAATATGAGCAACGGCACCGGTATCAAATACCCAGGAGTTACTATGAGTACTGGTAAGGTACACATCAATTACATGTATATCAAATATACCTTTGGTTTTGCCGGCCTTCTTATCTGCTAAGTATTTGGGGCAGTTCTGCTTCCAGTGACCCTTCCCCTTGCAATAAAAGCACTCAGTCTCAGGCTTAGGTCCATTCTTTGACTTCTTCCCGGTAACTGGCTTACCAGGCGCGGCAACCTCCTTGCCGTCCTTCTTGAAGTTCTTCTTACCCTTGCCCTTCTTGAACTTAGTGGTCTTATTGACCATCAACACTTGATGTTCTTTCTTGATTTCAGCCTCTGCTGACTTCAGCATCGAGAACACTTCAGGAATGGTCTTTTCCATCCCCTGCATGTTGTAGTTCATCACAAAGCTCTTGTAGCTTGGTGGGAGCGACTGGAGGATTCTGTCAATGACCGCCTCATCTGGGAGGTTAATGTTCAGCTGGGTCATATGGTTGTGCAACCCAGACATCTTCAGGATGTG
>NW_021268845.1:0-1043 GCF_002162155.2 Triticum dicoccoides
TTAGCCACATTTCAGATTAAGCAACGCCGAGGACGGCTTTATTTTCAAGAAGGGGAGGATGATGAGGACATGACTACCTTGGATATGACCAAAAATATTGCATATATGCATATTTGTCAGGTGATTTCTAGTGCAAACTATTCAATAATCTGTTTATGTTATCCAGAACAAAAATACTTCACACACTTTTGTGTTTTGTCTAATTGCAGGTGTATGGGACATTTGTACAATCCACATATGAAGATAAGGAAGAAAGAGATGTTTATTTGCTGTCCAAAAAGTTCTCTCACGTCACTTTTGGCCCAAGAGAAGATAGAGTCCAAGTCTCTCACGTTCTGGATTCAGATTCGGACTGCACAGACATACCTGACTCAAGACGCACACAAATTTTTCATACGGACTCCGAATTGGGTGATTCTTTTTTTGTTGGAAACTAGATTTCGTGCACTTTCCAACCAAATTGGAATCACCTTCAAATTCGTCCGGAGCGTTGAGTTGTGGACGAAACAATCTGATGCTGCAGCAGAATCCGAGTCAAACTACAAGTCCAAAGGTGTTACATCACCTCCACTTGGGCCCATTGGCCTTGTACGACCTATATTTAGTTTTAGGCTGCCTTGGGACATCCTCCCACCTCCTTGGCCGCCACCCCTTGCTCCTATATAAGTAGATCCATCTAGTAGCTTTTCCTTGGGATTTGTTTAGTTAAAAGTTAGCCATTGCAACTTCGTGTACTTCGTTTGTGTCCAACGACCAGACCAAGACCGCTTACGGATCCCCACCTTTATCAATACTTCATATATACTCGCAATATTCAGATTGCTTTTATCATATTCTTGCTTGTTCTTCGATTGCTTGCAGGAATAGACCTTCGTGGTCAGGTTGATTGTGCTCCAGCGTGGTCAATAACCTTTCGGAGTTGGTTTAGCGATTGCTAAGGCGCAACGTCGTGCACGTTTGTAGTCGGATCGTCAAAGTCATCTTCACCAAATCGATAGTTATCATCTCATCGAAAGATCGGGACACCCCCGCCTCTATCACAA
>NW_021268846.1:0-1471 GCF_002162155.2 Triticum dicoccoides
GTTATTGAACATCTTAGATTTTGATTAGTCTGGTAGCTTCGATGTTCAAATAGAAGTATTCATTGGTTAAATCATTTGCTATTAAATGGCTAATCATAGGAGGGTGTGCATAGCATGAATACACTTGCTATCCAATTATTATTTTTTGTACCCCTAGTGGAGTAATGGAGTGATAAACTTTTGACTTGCAGACACTGGTGAGCTCTCTTGAGACAAAAATAGAGGAAACGGAAGAGAGGTTTCAAGAACAAGACCAAGTCAGAGAAGAGTCTATGAAGAAAGCTACAGAGGCAGAGTCACAGCTAAATCAACTAAAGAATGCATTTCTAAGGTTCTTCTTTCATGTTGTATTTGATATAAACTCGTGATGCTGGTAAATGCTTCTATCCTTTATTAACCAAGCCATCTTATGTTAAACGATTGCAATTATTTCCATGACCAGCCTTCGAGAGAAGTTGGCTAGTGCAGAAGCAGAGATCATTAATCTCCGACAACATGCTGCGAGACCAAGACCTGATCCTTTGCTTAACATGCATAAAAAATCTGTAATCTCTCTCTCTCTCTCTCTCTCTTGTGTGCACACTCACATGAAAGTATTCTTATGCTTCTGAGTGTTTGCAACTGTGCAGAATTTGAGTGTACCTGCAGACGAACAACAGGTTTGGAATATCTTACACTGCTTGTTAATAACTCTTTAGATTTATTTTTCATGATTGAATCTAATATAATCATCCCTGCAGTCACCACCCACACCTATGGAATTCGGACGGAGATCTTTAATTGAGAGACACCAAGTACTTACTTGGGCTGATGTTCGATAATTAAAGCAGTTAATGAAGTCATTAGAAAACAAATTAAACTATGGCTCCACCTTTTCATTGCAGGAGAGTGTTGAAGCACTTATAAACTGTGTTAACGAAAACATTGGATTTAGCGATGGAAAACCAGTTGCTGCAATAACGATATACAAATGTCTTCTTCATTGGAGAACTTTCGAGGCAGAAAAGACAAATGTTTTTGATCGGATTATTCAGATTTTTGCTTCAGGAATGCAGGTATTTCTTGCTAGTGTTCCAACACTTAACCAATTATTGTGTTTGGTTTGATTCTATGATTTACTTGATTATCTTCATCATAGCGTGATCCTGTCTGGCTTATTCGATTTATGTTGCCCTTCTAAAAATCTGCAAAATTTGTATCACAGAAACAAGACAGCAACCCCGATCTTGCATACTGGCTATCAAATGCATCATCATTGTTGATTATACTGCAAAAGAGTCTGAAACCTGCTGGCACTGTAACAACACCACTGAAAAGAACAACGACTCAGACGTCTTTCCTTGGGAGGATGGTATGTTATATATATATATCCTTTTATTTTCTTGAACACGCATAAGGAGAACCAGAAAAGCCAAAAGAGGGAACGAGAAACAAAAAAAAAGAAAGAGAACGAATAATCATCCTTTTTTTT
>NW_021268847.1:0-1483 GCF_002162155.2 Triticum dicoccoides
GTTATTGAACATCTTAGATTTTGATTAGTCTGGTAGCTTCGATGTTCAAATAGAAGTATTCATTGGTTAAATCATTTGCTATTAAATGGCTAATCATAGGAGGGTGTGCATAGCATGAATACACTTGCTATCCAATTATTATTTTTTGTACCCCTAGTGGAGTAATGGAGTGATAAACTTTTGACTTGCAGACACTGGTGAGCTCTCTTGAGACAAAAATAGAGGAAACGGAAGAGAGGTTTCAAGAACAAGACCAAGTCAGAGAAGAGTCTATGAAGAAAGCTACAGAGGCAGAGTCACAGCTAAATCAACTAAAGAATGCATTTCTAAGGTTCTTCTTTCATGTTGTATTTGATATAAACTCGTGATGCTGGTAAATGCTTCTATCCTTTATTAACCAAGCCATCTTATGTTAAACGATTGCAATTATTTCCATGACCAGCCTTCGAGAGAAGTTGGCTAGTGCAGAAGCAGAGATCATTAATCTCCGACAACATGCTGCGAGACCAAGACCTGATCCTTTGCTTAACATGCATAAAAAATCTGTAATCTCTCTCTCTCTCTCTCTCTCTCTCTCTCTCTCTTGTGTGCACACTCACATGAAAGTATTCTTATGCTTCGGAGTGTTTGCAACTGTGCAGAATTTGAGTGTACCTGCAGACGAACAACAGGTTTGGAATATCTTACACTGCTTGTTAATAACTCTTTAGATTTATTTTTCATGATTGAATCTAATATAATCATCCCTGCAGTCACCACCCACACCTATGGAATTCGGACGGAGATCTTTAATTGAGAGACACCAAGTACTTACTTGGGCTGATGTTCGATAATTAAAGCAGTTAATGAAGTCATTAGAAAACAAATTAAACTATGGCTCCACCTTTTCATTGCAGGAGAGTGTTGAAGCACTTATAAACTGTGTTAACGAAAACATTGGATTTAGCGATGGAAAACCAGTTGCTGCAATAACGATATACAAATGTCTTCTTCATTGGAGAACTTTCGAGGCAGAAAAGACAAATGTTTTTGATCGGATTATTCAGATTTTTGCTTCAGGAATGCAGGTATTTCTTGCTAGTGTTCCAACACTTAACCAATTATTGTGTTTGGTTTGATTCTATGATTTACTTGATTATCTTCATCATAGCGTGATCCTGTCTGGCTTATTCGATTTATGTTGCCCTTCTAAAAATCTGCAAAATTTGTATCACAGAAACAAGACAGCAACCCCGATCTTGCATACTGGCTATCAAATGCATCATCATTGTTGATTATACTGCAAAAGAGTCTGAAACCTGCTGGCACTGTAACAACACCACTGAAAAGAACAACGACTCAGACGTCTTTCCTTGGGAGGATGGTATGTTATATATATATATCCTTTTATTTTCTTGAACACGCATAAGGAGAACCAGAAAAGCCAAAAGAGGGAACGAGAAACAAAAAAAAAGAAAGAGAACGAATAATCATCCTTTTTTTT
>NW_021268848.1:0-1291 GCF_002162155.2 Triticum dicoccoides
GGTGTCTATATAAACCGGATGGCTTTAGTCCGTAGGACGAACAACAATCATACCATAGGCTAGCTTCTAGGGTTTAGCCTCCTTGATCTCGTGGTAGATCTACTCTTGTAATACCCACATCATCAATATCAATCAAGCAGGACGTAGGGTTTTACCTCCATCAAGAGGGCCCGAACCTGGGTAAAACATCGTGTCCCTTGTCTCCTGTTACCATCCGCCTACACGCACAGTTCGGGACCCCCTACCCGAGATCCGCCGGTTTTGACATCGACATTGGTGCTTTCATTGAGAGTTCCTCTGTGCCGTCACAATCAGGAGGGATGGCTTTTCTCGTCTTTAAAGACGGTGCCATCGTCAAGGGAGCTTTGGCCCCCGACCAAACTATCCGGCTAGGCGGTTTTCTTATGACCGCCTATTCGGCTGCCGCTCCAACAATGACCTCTCGAGTCATCAAAAGCGATCTTCACGTCAACTCGGAATTCACTGAGCAGCTAGATCCGATGGAGCTCTCCTCCGTAAATGAGCTCTTGGATCGCATCGCCGCCCTGGGAGTCGCCACGGACTACGATCAGATTGGGCTTAAAACCAATCTGAGAGAAATTAACTCTCCCCAGGCTATCCACCATGTTGTCGTGGTAGAGGAACAATGCGGCGGCTCTTCCTCTATGTTAAAGACCAGTTATGTCTGGATTCCCGATCCCTTCATGCCGGATTCCCGCGGAGGGACGGATGTCAATCAAGTACTGAACCTAAAGTCAGGCATCGGACCAGATTTGTTGGATAACATCCAGCAATCCAAGCTTCCAAATCCGGAAACTTCTCGGCCTTTGAGCCTCAGATCGGGCGGGGTTCCGAATTTAATTCCGCCCACCCACCCAAACATAAGCGATCTATCTCAAATACGGCAAGAGCCCGATGAAACAGTACATCACTACTGGGCCAGATTCCTCCTGGTCATGGACAGGATAAAAGACTGCCGTGAGGAAAGCGCAATCTCAATTTTCTGCAACAATTGCACGGACAAGGGAATCATGAACGCCATAAGTTGTCGCAAAGTTACACGCTTTGCCAATCTGGTGACCATAGTACAAAAATACTGTGCGATGGAGAGTGCCTGGAAAACCGAAACCAGGTTTTGGGACAATCCGGCCCTGAATACAACCCTAGTTCGAAATAAAAGGGTGCGTCATACTCAAGCACCTGGGTTAGAAACCAAAAAGAAAAAAACCCCTAAAGGGCACGGAACCGTACTGGAGGGATGGCTCAACGGACCCTGTAAAATCCACAGTAC
>NW_021268849.1:0-1122 GCF_002162155.2 Triticum dicoccoides
TATATTGTTCACCATCCACTTGATTTTTCGGGGTTGGTCAAGCGGTTGGCAATATACCCTGTGCTCTGAATCCTTTGCACACTGAAACTGTGGCTTGTCTGAACAGCCTACAAGCTGCAAGGCAACTAGGTATAGCTTCGGTTGTTGTGGAAACGTACTCAACTACACTCATGCATGCAATCAGGGGAAAGGACCAAGACCGCTCGGCCAGTGGAGTCATTTACAGGGAAATTAAAATCTTCACTAGGTTAAATTTTGTACATTTTAAGATTGTTTATTGCCCAAGGGCAATCTGACAGTTTAGCTGTCCATGGCGCACATATGGGCCACTCATCCCCAGCCGACGCCGAGACCATGAAATACGAGCCACGCGCGTGGATCCGGCGACCCCCCTCACCACCAACGACCGAGGTCGCCGGCGGAGAAGAGCTGCCGGAGGGTAGCGGCGGTGGAAACTGTTGGCGGCTGGACGTTCTTGTTAATGGAATAGACTTTATTCTGGATAAAAAAAAACTTGATTTTCTAGGGTTTTTTAATACTTCTAATACCCCCATTGAAAGTAGTTCGATCAGATTCCTAAAATTATTTGTCATTCGTGTCAACTTGTCACAAAGGTACCTTTGCGATGATATGGTCTTTGTTGGATTGATAAATATTCAGTGACATAACATAAAATACTCTTGATGCAGATGACTCTTGATGTGAGCCGGGAACGCGCAAAGTACCACGCGCGAGGGAGCGTTCCGACCTAGGATGGCGCGACCAAACCAGCCAGCCAGGGCTGAAGGTCAGGCCTCCCCTTTGGGCCTGGGGCACGAGCTTGCCCAATGACGGTGGCCCCGGGCAAGCACCGTGGTCCACCCGACCCCCCCCCCCCACCGGCGCCTCCGAGAGAGGGACATCATGGCTGCACCCAGAGCTGCCAAATGATGGTGGCCACAGGCGACTGGGCGGTCCAGCCGTCATCGACCTTCCAGCCAAGTAGCTGGGGTCCGTGCCATCCGGGCAAATCGAACAACGCGGAACTACCCGAGAGGCTCCCACGGCAAGCCACCTGGAAACGGACGGCCAGGAGGCTCTCTTCGCCCTCGACGAGCCCACGAAGCCAGATACTCCAGCATC
>NW_021268850.1:0-1210 GCF_002162155.2 Triticum dicoccoides
GCCACAACTGTGAGTGTTCATGACCGGTACGTAAACGCATTTTGGGGTTCAACAACTATGGAAATCGCTTCGGGACCCCTAAATGTTGAGTAATAGTCCTCGAATCGCGTCAGAATTGGCCCAAACTGTGAGTGTTGAGGACAGACACGCAAACGCACCCCGAGAATTGTCAATCATGGAAATCGCTCTGGGACGCCAAAATGGTGAATAATCGTGCACGAAATGGACCAGAGTCGACCAAATTTGTGTGTTGATGACTGACATGTAAACGCACCACGGAGTTCGTCAATCGTGGAAATCACTGCGGGACGGCCAAAACTAATTAATAGTGCAAGAAACGGGCCAAAATCGGCCCAAACTGCGATTGTTGATGATCGACACGTAAGCGCACCATGGGGTTCAACAACCATGGAAATTGCTTTGGGGCCCCAAAACGGTGAGTAATAGTCGACGAAACGGGCCAGAAGCGGCCCAAAATGCGAGTGTTGCTAACCGACACATAAACGCACCCCGGTGTTCGTCAATCATGGAAATCACACCGGGACGCCAAAACAGAGTAATAGTCCAAGAAACGGGCCAGAATTGGCAAAAGCTATGAATGTTGATGACAGACACGTAAGTGCACCTTGGAGTTCAACAACCATGGAAATCGCTCTGGGACCCCAAAGCGGCGAGTAATAGTGCACGAAACGGACCAGAATCGGCCAAAATTATGAGTGTTGATGACCGAAACGTAAACGCACAACGGGGTTCATAAATTGTGGAAATCACTCCAGGACCCCCGAAACTAAGTAATAGTCCAAGAAATGGGCCAAAAATCGGCCCAAACTGCGATTGTTGATGACATAGATGTAAGCGCACCTTGGGGTTCAACAACTATGGAAATCTCTTCGGGACCCCAAAACGGTGAGTAATAGTCCACGAAACGAGTCAGAATCGACAAAAACCATGAGTGTTGATGACCGATACGTAAACGCACCCCGGGGTTTGTTAATCAAGGAAAGCACTCCGGGACCCCAAAACAGTGAGTAATAGTCCATGAAACGGGCCAGAATCGGCCAAAACTACGAGTGCCACAAAACGAGCCCGAATCGGCCGAAACTGCGAGTGTTGATGATCGACACGTGAACGCACCCCGGGGTTTGTTAATTGCGCAAGTCACACCGGGACCCCAAACAGTGAGTAATAGTCCACGAAACGGGCCAGAATC
>NW_021268851.1:0-961 GCF_002162155.2 Triticum dicoccoides
AGTGGCTACCATCAAATTCGTATGAAATTGGGAGATGAATGGAAAACAACATTTAAAACTAAGTTTGGATTATATGAGTGGTTAGTCATGCCTTTTGGGTTAACTAATGCACCTAGTACTTTCATGAGATTAATGAACGAAGTTTTACGTGCTTTCATTGGACGATTTGTGGTAGTTTACTTTGATGACATATTGATTTATAGCAGATCTTTGGAAGAACATTTGGAACATTTACGTGCTGTTTTTATTGCTCTACGTGATGCACGTTTGTTCGGTAACCTTGGGAAGTGCACCTTTTGCACCGACCGAGTATCTTTTCTTGGCTATGTTGTTACTCCACAGGGAATTGAAGTTGATAAAGCCAAGATTGAAGCTATTGAGAGTTGGCCGCAGCCCAAAACGGTCACACAAGTGAGGAGTTTTCTTGGCCACGCTGGATTCTATAGGCGTTTTGTGAGAGATTTCAGCACCATTGCTGCACCTCTCAATGAGCTTACAAAGAAAGATGTGCCTTTTCTTTGGGGTACCGCACAGGAAGAAGCCTTCATGGTATTGAAAGATAAGTTGACACATGTTCCTTTACTCCAACTTCCTGATTTTAATAAGACTTTTGAGCTTGAATGTGATGCTAGTGGAATTGGATTAGGAGGTGTGTTATTACAAGATGGCAAACCTGTTGCATACTTTTCTGAAAAATTGAGTGGGCCTAGTCTGAATTATTCTACTTATGATAAAGAATTATATGCTCTTGTTCGGACTTTAGAAACATGGCAACATTATTTATGGCCCAAAGAATTTGTTATACATTCTGATCATGAATCTTTGAAACATATTAAAAGTCAAGCTAAACTGAATCGTAGACATGCTAAATGGGTTGAATTCATTGAGACTTTCCCTTATGTCATTAAACACAAGAAGGGAAAAGAAAATGTTATTGCTGATGCATTGTCTCGTCGCTATA
>NW_021268852.1:0-933 GCF_002162155.2 Triticum dicoccoides
AGTGTGGTGCAAAGTGATCCACCTCTGAATATACTCTCTGAGAGTCTCATTAGTTTTCTGCACGCAGACTTGCAACTCTGTCAATCCCGCTGGTCGCTTGCAAGTCCCTTCAAACGTTCTGACGAACACTCGGGACAGATCTTCCCAAGTGTGAATGCTGCTAGGAGGTAATTGAGTCAACCATGCCCTGGCAGAACCTTCCAACATGAGGGGCAAATGCTTCATGGCCACCTCGTCGTTCCCACCACCGATCTGAACTGCCACTCGGTAGTCTTCAAGCCAAGTTTCAGGCTTAGACTCACCAGTGAACTTGCTGACTCCTGTTGCCAACCTGAAATTGGGGGGGGGGATAACTGCGGCTCTGATAGCTCTGCTGAAACATTCAGGACCAGAAACATGTACTCGACTGCTCGTGGGTACATCTCTGTCGAGTGCACCTCGATGGGCTCTGTTCCGGTCGACCAACCCTTGCACGATAATTGATCGCGCGTCGAAGCCTGGCTCTCTGGGGTCAACTGGAACCCTACGCCCTGTACTGTACTGACGCCTATCATCTGGCTGCCGAGGAGCGTAAGACCCACCCCTCGGAGGGGAATAGGGCACTCGACGCCTATCATCTCGGTCGAGTCTGTCGCCATATTGATCTCGCCGATTCTCACGCCCTTCGCGCCGCGGAGGCGATCTGGGGCTGTGAGCCGACTGAACCGTATTCACAGTGACAGATCGACTGTGAATTCTGTTGCGCGACTGAGACACGGCTGAATTCTGATCTCCTGCTGCCCGGAGCAGATCCCTGATCTGCAGCAAACCTCTGCCAGCCTCTGACTGCGAAGGCTGAATGGACTCTGCTATACGGGTCGCAGCTGCTAAATTCTGAATTGGGGTTCGATATACCTGAGTCGGCGGGAAGAGTTGACGTCGACTGGTGTCGGG
>NW_021268853.1:0-1154 GCF_002162155.2 Triticum dicoccoides
CCTGATGATCAGAGACATTTTCCACAGTGTGGTGCAAAGTGATCCACCTCTGAATATACTCTCTGAGAGTCTCATTAGTTTTCTGCACGCAGACTTGCAACTCTGTCAATCCCGCTGGTCGCTTGCAAGTCCCTTCAAACGTTCTGACGAACACTCGGGACAGATCTTCCCAAGTGTAAATGCTGCTAGGAGGTAATTGAGTCAACCATGCCCTGGCAGAACCTTCCAACATGAGGGGCAAATGCTTCATGGCCACCTCGTCGTTCCCACCACCGATCTGAACTGCCACTCGGTAGTCTTCAAGCCAAGTTTCAGGCTTAGACTCACCAGTGAACTTGCTGACTCCTGTTGCCAACCTGAAATTGGGGGGGGGGATAACTGCGGCTCTGATAGCTCTGCTGAAACATTCAGGACCAGAAACATGTACTCGACTGCTCGTGGGTACATCTCTGTCGAGTGCGCCTCGATGGGCTCTGTTCCGGTCGACCAACCCTTGCACGATAATGGATCGCGCGTCGAAGCCTGGCTCTCTGGGGTCAACCGGAACCCTACGCCCTGTACTGTACTGACGCCTATCATCTGGCTGCCGAGGAGCGTAAGACCCACCCCTCGGAGGGGAATAGGGCACTCGACGCCTATCATCTCAGTCGAGTCTGTCGCCATATTGATCTCGCCGATTCTCACGCCCTTCGCGCCGCGGAGGCGATCTGGGGCTGTGAGCCGACTGAACCGTATTCACAGTGACAGATCGACTGTGAATTCTGTTGCGCGACTGAGACACGGCTGAATTCTGATCTCCTGCTGCCCGGAGCAGATCCCTGATCTGCAGCAAACCTCTGCCAGCTTCCGACTGCGAAGGCTGAATGGACTCTGCTATACGGGTCGCAGCTGCTAAATTCTGAATTGGGGTTTGATATACCTGAGTCGGCGGGAAGAGTTGACGTCGACTGGTGTCGGGAACTCGTTGCCGCGCGCGCTCGTCGAGTGCTCGCTGAAGGTTCTCCAGTCGAGTGCGCTCGGCCAAATTGGCCAGACGCGCCTCCTCCAAGGCACGAGCCTCGGGGGTTTCTCCTGCGATGGGAATACGCAGGGGATCCTCGTTCCTGCGGCGAAGCTCTTCTCTTTGCAGAGAGTCGAGTGGCTCGGGCTGGTAC
>NW_021268854.1:0-1215 GCF_002162155.2 Triticum dicoccoides
AAAATAACTTTGGAGGACTTCGTCATGCCCTGGTTACTTCCGGCTAATGATGAAGCCATGGATTTCTTCAATACTTTGACACTAGGAAATCTCTCTCTCGACCCCTCGAACCCTCAACGACCCTGGAACCCTCGACCCCTCGGCGACCCTCTTCTTCCTCTCATGTTCGAGAGAATCGCCGAGGGGTCGGGAGGTTGCCTATTGTCAAAGGATTCAACAAAACCATGTCTTCATCATTAGGCGAAAGTAACAGGTGCATGATGGTACGAAGCTCTCCAAAGTTATTTTGGAACGGAGTCCTAGATAGGATAATTCACTTTTTGGTACAAAGTTCAGCAAGAACCTTCCAAATATCGTTATTTGGAAGGCCTTTGCTAAAATTCATACAAAAGGCAAATTATCCTATCCGGGACACCATTCCAAAATAACTTTGGAGGACTTCGTCATGCCCTGGTTACTTCCGGCTAATCATGAAGCCATGGATTTCTTCAATACTTTGACACTAGGAAATCTCTCTGTCGACCACTCGGCGATCCTCGACCCCTCCAACCCTCAACGACCCTGGAACCCTCGACCCCTAGGCGATCCTCTTCATCCTCTCATGTTCGAGAGGATCGCCAAGGGGTCGGGAGGTTGCCTAGTGTCAAAGGATTCAACAAAACCATGTCTTCATCATTAGGCGAAAGTAACAGGTGCATGATGGTACGAAGCTCTCCAAAGTTATTTTGGAACGGAGTCCTAGATAGGATAATTCGCTTTTTGGTACAAAGTTCAGCAAGAACCTTCCAAATATCGTTATTTGGAAGGCCTTTGCTGAAATTCATACAAAAAGGAAAATTATCCTATCCGGGACACCATTCCAAAATAACTTTGGAGGACTTCGTCATGCCCTGGTTACTTCCGGCTAATGATGAAGCCATGGATTTCTTCAATACTTTGACACTAGGAAATCTCTCTCTCGACCCCTCGGTGATCCTCAAACCCTCGACGACCCTGGAACCCTCGACCGCTAGGCGATCCTCTTCTTCCTCTCATGTTCGAGAGGATCGCCGAGGGGTCGGGAGGTTGCCTAGTGTCAAAGGATTCAACAAAACCATGTCTTCATCATTAGGCGAAAGTAACAGGTGCATGATGGTACGAAGCTCTCCAAAGTTATTTTGGAATGGAGTCCTAGATAGGATAATTCGCTTTTTGGTACAAAGTTCAGCAAGAACC
>NW_021268855.1:0-1129 GCF_002162155.2 Triticum dicoccoides
TTTGGCGTGAAGAAGACGGAGGACGTACTTGCTACACATTTCTTTTGGCCAAAGATGAGACGGGATGTTGAGCGTTTTATTGCTCGATGCACTACATGTCAAAAAGCTAAGTCACGACTCAATCCTCATGGTTTATATATGCCTTTGCCTGTACCTAGTGTTCCTTGGGAGGATATATCTATGGACTTTGTTTTAGGTTTACCTCGAACAAAGAAGGGGAGGGATAGCATATTTGTTGTCGTGGATAGATTCTCGAAAATGGCACACTTTATACCATGTCATAAAAGCGATGATGCTGTTAATGTTGCTGATTTGTTCTTTCGTGAAATTATTCGCTTGCATGGTGTGCCAAATACTATTGTTTCAGATCGTGATACTAAATTTCTTAGCCACTTTTGGAGATGTTTATGGGCTAAGTTGGGGACTAAACTGCTTTTTAGTACTACTTGTCACCTACAAACTGATGGACAAACTGAAGTAGTCAATAGAACGTTGTCTACTATGCTTAGGGCTGTTTTGAAGAATAATAAGAAAATGTGGGAGGAATGCTTGCCTCATATTGAATTTGCTTATAATCGTTCATTGCATTCTACTACTAAGATGTGCCCTTTTGAAGTTGTGTATGGTTTCCTACCTCATGCACCTATTGATTTGTTGCCTCTTCCATCTTCGGAGAAGGTTAAGTTTGATGCTAAACAACGTGCTGAATTGATTTTAAAAATGCATGAGTTAACTAAGGAAAACATTGAGCGTATGAATGCTAAATATAAACTTGCTGGAGATAAGGGTAGAAAACATGTTGTGTTTGCACCTGGAGATCTTGTTTGGTTACATTTGCGTAAGGATAGATTTCCTGATTTGCGCAAATCAAAGCTAATGCCACGTGCTGATGGTCCCTTTAAGGTGTTAGAGAAAATAAATGATAATGCATATAAACTTGAGCTGCCTGCAGATTTTGGGGTTAGTCCCACTTTTAACATTGCAGATTTGAAGCCTTATTTGGGTGAGGAAGATGAGTTTCCGTCGAGGACGACTTCATTTCAAGAAGGGGAGGATGATGAGGACATCAATACCATTGTTACACCCACAGCCCCTACTGCTACATATACGGGACCAATTACTAGAGCTC
>NW_021268856.1:0-1167 GCF_002162155.2 Triticum dicoccoides
GTGAACGTAAGAATCCATCACACCCGATCATCACGTGGTGCTTAGAAGCGACGAACTGTAGCAACGGTGCACAGTTAGGGGAGAACACTTCTTGAAATTTTGTAAGGGATCATCTTATTTACTACCGTCGTTCTAAGCAAACAAGATGCATAAACATGATAAACATCACATGCAATCAAATAGAGTAGTGACATGATATGGCCAATATCATATAGCTCCTTTGATCTTCATCTTCGGGGCTCCATGATCATCTTGTCACCGGCATGACACCATGATCTCCATCATCATGATCTCCATCATCGTGTCTTCATGAAGTTGTCACGCCAACGACTACTTCTACTTCTATGACTAACGCGTTTAGCAATAAAGTAAAGTAGTTTACATGGCGTTCTTCAATGACACGCAGGTCATACAAAAAATAAAGACAACTCCTATGGCTCCTGAAGGTTGTCATACTCATCGACATGCAAGTCGTGAATCCTATTACAAGAACATGATCAATCTCATACATCACATATCATTCATCACATTCTTCTTGGCCATATCACATCACATAGCATACCCTGCAAAAACAAGTTAGACGTCCTCTAATTGTTGTTGCATGTTTTACGTGGCTGCTATGGGTTTCTAGCAAGAACGTTTCTTACCTACGCAATACCACAACGTGATATGCCAATTTCTATTTACCCTTCATAAGGACCCTTTTCATTGAATCCGTTCCGACTAAAGTGGGAGAGACTGGCACCCGCTAGCCACCTTATGCACCAAGTGCATGTCAATCGGTGGAACCTGTCTCACGTAAGAGTACGTGTAAGGTCGGTCCGGGCCGCTTCATCCCACAATACCGTCGAAACAAGATTGGACTAGTAACGGTAAGCATATTGAACAACATCAACGCCCACAACTACTTTGTGTTCTACTCGTGCAAAGAATCTACGCAATAGACCTAGCTCTGATACCACTGTTGGGGAACGTAGCAGAAATTCAAAAATTTTCCTACGTAACACCAAGATCTATCTATGGAGAGACCAGCAACGAGTAGAAGGAGAGGAGAGTTTGCATCTACATACCCTTGTAGATCGCTAAGCGGAAGCGTTCAAGTGAACGGGGTTGATGGAGTCGTACTCGTCGTGATTCAGATCACCGATGATCAAGTGCCGAACGGAC
>NW_021268857.1:0-823 GCF_002162155.2 Triticum dicoccoides
TTACGCTAAGACAGGGTGGCACTGGTGTCACGTGCTCGTCTCGGCGTCCGTCGTCGCTACCGCGATGACGTCCGCCTCGACTCGCATTACGCTAAGACAGGATGGCACTGGTGTCACGTGCTCGTCTCGGCGTCAGTCGTCGCTACCGCGACGACGTCCGCCTCCACTCGCGTTACGCTAAGACAGGGTGGCACTGGTGTCACGTGCTCGTCTCGGCGTTCGTCGTCGCTACCGCGATGACGTCCCCCTCGACTCACGTTACACTAAGACAGGATGGCACTGGTGTCACGTGCTCGTCTCGGCGTCCGTCGTCGCTACCGCAACGACGTCCGCCTCGACTCGCATTACGCTAAGACAGGGCGGCAGTGGTGTCACGTGCTCGTCTCGGCGTCCATCGTCCCTACCGCGACGACGTCCGCCTCGACTCGCGTTACGCTAACACAGGGCGGCAGTGGTGTCACGTGCTCGTCTCGGCGTCCGTCGTCGCTACCGCGACGACGTCCGCCTCGACTCGCGTTACGCTAAGACAGGGTGGCACTCGTGTCACGTGCTCGTCTTGGCGTCCATCGTCGCTACCGCGACGACGTCTGCCTCGACTCGCGTTACGCTAAGACAGGATGGCACTGGTGTCACGTGCTCGTCTAGGCGTCCGTCGTCGCTACCGCGACGACGTCCGCCTCGACTCGCGTTACGCTAAGACAGGGTGGCACTGGTGTCACGTGCTCGTCTCGCCGTTCGTCGTCGCTACCGCGACGACGTCCACCTCGACTCGCGATACGCTAAGACAGGATGGCACTGGTGTCACGTGCTCGTCTCGGTGTCC
>NW_021268858.1:0-977 GCF_002162155.2 Triticum dicoccoides
AAATAGTGACATGATATGGCCAATATCATTTTGCTCCTTTTGATCTTCATCTTCGGGGCTCCATGATCATCATCGTCACCGGCACGACACCATGATCTCCATCATCATGATCTCCATCATCGTGTCTTCATGAAGTTGTCACGCCAACGACTACTTCTACTTCTATGACTAACGCGTTTAGCAATAAAGTAAAGTAGTTTACATGGCGTTCTTCAATGACACGCAGGTCATACAATAAATAAAGACAACTCCTATGGCTCCTGCCGGTTGTCATACTCATCGACATGCAAGTCGTGAATCCTATTACAAGAACATGATCAATCTCATACATCACATATCATTCATCACATTCTTCTTGGCCATATCACATCACATAGCATACCCTGCAAAAACAAGTTAGACGTCCTCTAATTGTTGTTGCATGTTTTACGTGGCTGCTATGGGTTTCTAGCAAGAGAGTTTCTTACCTACGCAAGACCACAACGTGATATGCCAATTGCTATTTACTCTTCATAAGGACCCTTTTCATCGAATCCGTTCCGACTAAAGTGGGAGAGACTGGCACCCGCTAGCCACCTTATGCACCAAGTGCATGTCAGTCGGTGGAACCTGTCTCACGTAAGAGTACGTGTAAGGTCGGTCCGGGCCGCTTCATCCCACAATACCGTCGAAACAAGATTGGACTAGTAACGGTAAGCATATTGAACAACATCAACGCCCACAACTACTTTGTGTTCTACTCGTGCAAAGAATCTACGCAATAGACCTAGCTCATGATGCCACTGTTGGGGAACGTAGCAGAAATTCAAAATTTTCCTACGTGTCACCAAGATCTATCTATGGAGAGACCAGCAACGAGTAGAAAGAGAGTGCATCTACATACCCTTGTAGATCGCTAAGCGGAAGCGTTCAAGTGAACGGGGTTGAAGGAGTCGTTCTCGTCGTGATTCAAATCACCGATGATCAAGTGCCGAACG
>NW_021268859.1:0-1273 GCF_002162155.2 Triticum dicoccoides
TCCACGAAACGGGCCAGAATTGACCAAAACTACTAGTATTGATGACCGACATGTAAACGAACCCCGGGGATCGTTAATCGTGGAAATCACACCGGGGCCCCAAAACAGTGAGTGTTGATGACCGACACCTAAACGCACCTTGGGGTTCAACAACTATGGAAATCGCTTCGGGAGCCCTAAATGGTGAATAATAGCCCACAAATCGCGTCAGAATTGGCCAAAACTGTGAGTGTTGACGACAGACATGCAAACGCACTCCGGGGATTGTCAATCGTGGAAATCTCTCTGGGCCACCCAAACGGTGAGTAATAGTGCATGAAACGGACAAGAATTGGCCAAAATTGTGAGTGTTTATGACCGACACTTAAACGCACCGTGGAGTTCGTCAATCGTGGAAATCACTCCGGGACCCCAAAACTAAGTAATAATGCAAGAAATGGGCCAAAATAGTCCCAAAATGCGCTTGTTGATGATCGACACGTAAGCGCACCATGGGGTCAAACAACTGTGAAAATCACTTTGGGGCCCCAAAACGGTGAGTAATAGTCCATGAAACGGGCCAGAATCGGCCAAAACAGTGAGTGTTGATGACCGACACGTAAACGGACCTTAGGGTTCAACCACTATGGAATCGCTTCGGGACCCCTAAATGATGAGTAATAGTCCACGAATCGCGTCAGAATTGGCCAAAACTGTGAGTGTTGACGACAGAGACGCAAACGCATCCGGGGATTGTAAATAATGGAAATCGCTCTGGGACGCCAAAACGGTGAGTAATAGTACACAAAACAGACCAGAAATTGGCCAAAATTGTGAGTGTCATTGACAGACACGTAAACGCACCACGGGGTTCGTAAATCATGGAAATCACGCTTGGACCCAAAAACAGAGTAATAGTCCAAGTAACGGGCCAGAATCGGCCGAAAATGCGAGTGTTGATGACCGATACGTAAATGCACCCTGCGGTTTGTTAACCGTGGAAATCACTCCGGGGCCCCAAAACAGTGAGTAATAGTCCATGAAACAGGCCAGAATCAGCCAAAACTGTGGGTGTTGATGACTAACACGTAAGTGCGCCTTGGGGTTCAACAACTATGGAAATCACTTCAGGCCCAGAAAACGGTGACTAAAAGTCCACAAAACGCGTTAGAATTGGCCAAAACTGTGAGTGTTCATAACCGACACGTAAGCGCACCCGGGGGTTCGTTAAACGTGGGAATCATTCCGGGGCCCCAAAACAGTGAGTAATTGTCCACGAAACGGGCCAGAATTG
>NW_021268860.1:0-1055 GCF_002162155.2 Triticum dicoccoides
AGAGCAGGAGCGAGAGAGTGGGATTTTATCGGAATGAACAAGGGGGTTTTGCTTGCCTGGCACTTCTGAAGATAACATTGAGTCTTCATCAGTGTCAACGATCACATCATCGGTATCACGTCTATCGAGAGGGGACAAATACCGGCAACACAGAAGGGAACACAATCAATGCAATGCACAATATGATGCATGATCATGACATGGCAAAATGAATGTGTTTTGGGCTAATGCAACTAGCAACAGATTAAATGAAGTTGGTTTGAATACAAGATTCAAATTCAAACTCCATATGTGATTATTCAAATGCCATTTAATTGATTTGTGCTAAACAGCATCTATAAGTTGTTCTAACATGCATGAAAATGGTACAGATGGATTCCTTGAATTTTTCTGATAATTTTTCATATATAATTTATTTAATTTGGAGTTACGGTTAATTTTCTATGATTTATTGAAGTTTAGGACATTTTCTGAAAATAATAAATCATTTAGGAATTATTTAATTTCCAGAAAACATTTACTGCGTCAGCAGTGCGTCACCGTGACGTCAGCAGGTCAACAGACGCTGCTGCTGGTCAAACCTGACGTGTGGGGGCCACACGTCAGAGACACAGGGTTGTTTAACTCACTGACAGGTGGGACCGGTCAACGGCCACGTCAGCTAGGTCAACTCCGACGCGTGGGGCCACTGTGGTTAACTTAAACTAAACAGGGGGTTAACCGTGGTTAGTTAAGGGCGTGGGGCCCATATGTCATCGACACGCGACATTGACTAAACGCAATTAGCACCTAAACTAATGGTGCCACGTCAGCCACCGGAGACCAGCCGGCGGCGACCACAAGACACGGCGGGGGCACGCCGGACTTGCGCTAGAGGCGTCAGCTAGGCGCGCTGAGGGCACCAGGGGATGGCCCTTGCTCTCGCGCATCCAGAGGACCAAGTGGGAGGTCGTGGGGTCGCCGGAACTCATGCCGGCGACGAGCTTTGGCGGCGATGGTGTTCGGTGGTGCTCGGGCGCGTCGCTACGGTGCATCAGTGAGCAAATGAAGAGGCT
>NW_021268861.1:0-1044 GCF_002162155.2 Triticum dicoccoides
GACGAAATATACAAGATGCCACTTCATAAATTTCGTCCCGAGGCTATTTTAGGTGCTGCGTCACCTTATTATTGGGCCAGGCCCATGTAATTTCGAAATACATAAGTATAGGCTATTTTTAGAGTCCGTATGTGTGGGGAAACAAGAGATAGGGTTGATTTCGGACCCCTCCACCAAGGGCCACGAAATTCCCCCCCTCTTCCTCCATATATACAGCCCTTAGGGCATCGTTTAGACTTTGGGGGTTTTGTTTAGATTAAAAGTTCGCCATAGCTGCAACTTCGCGTACTTCGTTTGTGTTCAACGACCAGACAAAGGCGTCATAGAACCCCACCTTGATCAATAAAGCTTTCATCTTATATTCGCAATATCTAGATTGCAATCTCAGTTTCTTGCTTGTTCTTCGTTTGCTCGCAGGAAACAGACCCTCGTGGTCAGGTTGATCGTGCTCCGGCGTGGTCAATAACCTCTCGGAGTTGGTTTAGCGATTGCTAAGGCGCGACGTCCTCGCACGTTCGTAGTCGGATCGTCAAAGTCGACTTCCACCAAAGTGATATCCATCATCTCATCGAAAGACGGGACACCTTTGCCTCTATCACTTCGTCTCCTCTGGATTGGTACGGTATGGTGCACGGTTTGGAAGTGAAGCACCGGGAATTAAGTTAATCTGATGCTCAATCCCTCGAATAGGCGGTAATCCCGGTGGCACGTCTTGTGGAAAAACGTCAGCGAACTCCTGCAAAATGTTAGTGACAGCAGGAGGCAAAGAGGAAGGCACGTCCTCGAATGAAAATAATGCCTCTTTGCACACAAAAGCATAGCAAACAGATTTGCTGAAATCTAGCTCATCAATATCAGATTTGGTGGCAAATAAACATGCACTTTTCAATTTAATTTCAGAAGCAACACTAGATGGTTTATTATTAGGCTTCATTTGTTGCTCAAATTCTTTTGCCACAATCTGATTTTCACTCTTATTCTTCTCCTGTTGTGCTTTATTAGCTCTATTAATATCATCTTTCAAAATGGAATCAGGAGTCATAG
>NW_021268862.1:0-1884 GCF_002162155.2 Triticum dicoccoides
AGCCCCCTGTTAATTAGTTTAGTTTTTTCTAACTTTTTTTGTTAACCACTGTTTCACTGACAGGTGGGCCCAGAGCCCTGCTAATTTTAGCTTAGTACTAATTAACTTTTAGCTAACCCACTAAGTCACTGACGTGTGGACCCGCCCCTGTTAGTTATTAGTTAGGATTAGTTAGTGCTAATTAACCTAGATTAGTATTTAACCTAACACTAACTAATTCGGTTAGTTAGTAGTGTCACTGACCAGTGGACCCCACTGGTCAGGTTTGACCTGGGGCGCCCAGTTGACCTGCTGACATCAGCATGACCTAGTGCTGACGCAATAAATCATTTTCTGGATTTATTTTTATTCAGAAAATTCCAGAAAATTGTATAAACTTCTAAAATTCATAAAAATTCAACCGTAACTCCAAATTAAATAAATTATATATGAAAAATTATCAGAAAAATTCAAGGAATCCATCTGTACCATTTTCATGCATGTTTGAACAATGTTTGTCCTCTGTTTTGGACAAAACAAATAAAGGACATTTAAATAATCATATATGGAGTTGGAGTTTGAATCATGTATTCAAACCAACTTCATTTAAATCATAGCTAGGTGCATTAGCCCAAAACACATTCATATTGCCATGTCATAGCATGCATCATATTGTGCATTGCATTGATTGTGTTCTCCCTTGTTTGCCGGTATTTGTCCCCTCTCGATAGACGTGATACCGATGATGTGATCGTTGACACTGATGAAGACTCAATGCTATCTTCAGAAGTGCCAGGCAAGCAAAACCCCCTTGTTCATTCCGATAAAATCCCACTCTCTCGCTCCTGCTCTCTTTTACTGCATTAGGACAACAACGACATATTTGTTACTTGCTGCGGTAGCTGAACCCCTTTATCCTTTGCATGACCTGTCATTGCCACAGTAAATAGATGAAACCCACTAGCATGAGTAGGAGTTGTTTGAGCCCTGATGTGCCTACTCATTTATGCTTGTTTGTCATGCCTGCTACTACTTAGAGTTGAGTCAGGTCTGATTCATCGGGGATGAATCAGAGGCGTGTGAACATGTCCTACTGTGTGTGAGCTAAGTGTGTGAACACGATTTGGTAAAGGTAGCGGTGAGAGGCCATGTAGGAGTACATGGTGGGTTGTCTCATTGCAGCCGTCCTCAGGAACTGAGTTCTGTGTTTGTGATCCATGATCAGTTACTACCACACATTGAGCTCCGGGCGCTCCAAGCTCTCTCGACTTATTAATCAACTTGATCTCTGTCCAGGAGTTGCAACTAGTTTCTGGTGTTTGTAGGTAGTGTTAGTAGTCTACCAAGTGGCACCCGGTACAGGTGGGCTTGGGACAGACTAGGCACAGTGGCACGGTGTACCAAGCGTAGATCCACCCGTCGAGGTGGGCTTGGGAACCCTGCACACATCGTTTGGGGCCGTGAGCGACACCCCGGTCGGATCTCCTTGCGGATGGAACCCGAATAGGCGATAAACCTGGACTAGAGACTTGTTCGGTTAGTCAGGTCGTGGCCGACTCCCTCGCCCAGCTTCCGCTTGAAGGTTGTCGAGGTACATGACGTGTACAGGGCGATAAGTGGCGAAAGCGTGTGTGAAGAAGTACACCCCTGCAGGGTTAACATCATCTATTCGAATAGCCGGATTCCTCGGATATGGAAACTTGGACCCCTTGTACAGTTCATAGACAAGTGAAAGTGGATACTCTAAAATACGCAAGATAAGCGTGAGTGCTATGGATGGCATTCTCGTAGGGAGACGGGAGCGGATCCATAGTGGTGTATTGTTATGGTGAATATGTGGACTCGTGTGCGCCACCTCAAAAGAGTTATGTGCAGTCGTAGTTCAGGATAGCCTCCGAGTCAAAG
>NW_021268863.1:0-1164 GCF_002162155.2 Triticum dicoccoides
AGATTCTGAAGTTGCTACAGAAAGCAAAAGCCTAAAAACTAAAAGATTATGATGATAGTTGGATAATCAATATTAAGCTATATTTCTTTTAGAGCTGATTGGAAGAATGAGCTGGACCAATGGGAGTTTGTGACATAAGGAGAGTATAAACATTACAAATGCACTATATAAAGTATATTGAGAAAAACATTATTACATCAGACTCCCTCCGTTTCTAAATATAAGCCCTTTCAGATATTTCAATATGGACTACATAGTACATACGGATGTATATAGACATATTTTAGAATGTAGATTCACTCGTTTTGCTTGTTACGTAGTCCATATTAACATCTCTAAAAGGTCTAATATTTAGGAACGGAGGGAGTATAACGTAACATAACATAGAGATATAATAAACATGTCCTGATTTTAAAAACAAATTTACTACGATTAGGGCATTTTGAAGACCGAGCTCCATGGAGCCCTTTATTTTGAAAAATTCAAAATTCATAAATTTCGATTTCAAAAAATTCTGAAAAAAATAAACATGTATGCAAGGATGTAATGTGTATGTGTGATAAGTTTCAGGATGAATTGCGAGCTGCACAAAAAAAACAAAATCATGGACTTCAAAGATGAACAGTACATATATGGTAAAAGGCCCCACATTTGTCTTTTTTGTGTAGCTCACGTTTTAATGTATTTTGACCTGAAAATTTGCATACATGTACATTATGTATCTAGGTGTATCTGTATTTTTTTCCAGAATTTTTGAAACTGAAAATTTTGAATTTTGAAGTTCTCAAATAAAGGCCTCCATGGAGCTCGGTCTCCGTTTGACATTTTCGATTTACTACTCCCTTTGTACATAAATACTAATTTTTTTTATTTGTGAACAAAGGAAGAATAAAGTAATACGACAGGATTACGAGAAGATGGAAAAGGAACAAAAGAATATGTACCCCTCAGAAGCTAACACGTACCTTAATAGCATATAGTAGTTCTTCCGTACGATTCATACATGTTCCTCTTTCAGTTGATTCCTTGTCGTATTTTGAGCCATCGAGCCTAACAATTAAATCCAAATCTTCCGCTCTTATCATCCTCGAAGTCTATCATAGGAGGAATGGAGAACCATTTAACAGAAAGTGATAGCAAATCTTTTCTATAGCCAAAAATTCC
>NW_021268864.1:0-1300 GCF_002162155.2 Triticum dicoccoides
GACTAAAGGTTCGGTACTAATGCCCTGACCCTTTAGTCCCGGTTCAATCCAGAACCGGGACAGATGGGCCTCCACGTGGCCTGTCGCTGAGCCCAGGCAGGAGGGCCTATGGTCCCGGTTGGTGGTACCAACCGGGACCAATAGGCATCCACGCGTCAGCATTTCTATGGCTGGGGTTTTTGTTTTTTTTTTTGAAAATGGGGAGGGGGGAGGGTTTGGGGGGTTTTGGGGGGTTAATTTAGGTGTTTCATATATTGTGCTATAGCTAGCTAATTAATAGAGAGAAGTGTCCTCTCTTTTGTCCATGCTTGGTCGACGCTACGTACCATACATACATACGTATAGAGAGGACTAGCTAGACACGCTAGCTAGCTAGTAAGCAAACAGAAGATCGTCATGAACATATATGCATACAGAGAGAAGTGATATCGACCACCTCTCCTTCTCCAAGAGATTGGTCGAACAAACAAGTTCTCGTATATCTATCCGACACTACCGGCTACATATATACAATAATTATCTTTTACAAATATATAATCTCCTAAAATACGGACGCGTGGTCCACATAGTATTCTCCGTCTTCAGCGATCACGTGGTCAAGAAAGAATGCCGCCAATTCCTCTTGAATTGCTCGCATGCGATCTGGTGCTAGGAGTTCATCCCGCATCCGAAACATCTAATTTTAAGAAGGGGGTCAATACATATATATATATATATATGAATGAATGAAACTCAACACAAATGATGGTAATAAAATAAAATTGTGAATATTGTTATTTACGCACTTCATATTGTTTGTCGGAGTAGCCCCGCTCACAAGTCGTGTGGCGGATGGACTCGCAAATGTAGTATCCACAGAAATCATTCTCTTGTTCCTGCCACAACCACTTTACAAGAAATAGAGGTCAATCAAACTGATAATTAGCAAGCATGCTAAATGGTATTGATGAAACTAGCGCTTGAATCACTAGGAGATGCCTGGAATATGCTACTATATAGTACTTACTTTCGGGTGCCTAAATTGCAGCTTCTTCGGTAGTCCCGGAGCTTTTTTGGTGAATTTTCTCCAAGCCCTGCCATACAAAGAAAACAATTACTTGATATCAGAAATGAACAAAGTTGCTGATATGGTGGATAATGATCGATTTAACTTACTTCTCGAGCATTTCAGTCATGTCCGCATACTCCTTGGGATCTTTTCGCTTGGAGTCTAAGACAGTTACTACTCCCTTCTCAAGCTTAATCTCTAGGAGAATATAGTGGTAGCTGCGCACACATGCATAACTCATCAATATTACAT
>NW_021268864.1:6732-7553 GCF_002162155.2 Triticum dicoccoides
ACCAACCGGGACTAAAGGGGGGCATTAGTCCCGGTTGGTGCCACCAACCGGGACCAAAGGCCCCCTTTAGTCCCGGTTGGTGCCACCAACCGGGACCAAAGGCCTTATGCTGCCCCGCGCCAAATGTTTAGTCCCACCTCGCTAGTTGAGAGGGAGCCGCACCAGTTTATAAGGTGCGGTGCGGCTCCCCTCTCGAGCTCCTCTCTAAAGCAGGCTTTCGGGCTTAACTCTGCCATCTGTGCCTGTGGGCCTACTGGGCCTTCCACGGGCCTGAATCCTGGCCCATAGGGTTTCTAGTCGTATTCAGGCCGTGGGGGCCCAGTAGGTGGCATTTTTTTTGTTTTTTTGTTTTTTTGTTGCTTTATTTAGTTTATTTTGGTTTTGGTTTATTTTTCTTTTGGTCTTTTGCTTTATTTTTTAATTCTTTTTGCTTTTAGTTTTAGAAAAATTATAAACTTTCTGTTAGTGCCATTAGTTTTCAAATCTGAAAACTCTTTTTTTGTTTACTTTGTTGCTTTATTTATTTTATTTTGTTTCTACTTACAACAAAATACTTATTGTTGCTATTTTTATTTTTTTCAGTTTTTTGTTCTGTTTTCTGCATTATTTAGTTTTTGTTGTTTTTTGCTTTATTTTTTAATTCTTTTTGCTTTTAGTTTTAGAAAAATTATAAACTTTCTGTTAGTGCCATTAGTTTTCAAATCTAAAAACTCTTTTTTTGTTTCCTTTGTTGCTTTATTTATTTTATTTTGTTTCTACTTACAACAAAATACTTATTGTTGCTATTTTTATTTTTTTCAGTTTTTTGTTCTGTTTTCTGC
>NW_021268865.1:0-1260 GCF_002162155.2 Triticum dicoccoides
GTTTAAACATAATAATCACTTTTCCTTTCCATTGGTTTGTTTAAACCCTCTTGTGATCTATATAATATAAGCAGTAATATCCCTGCTCATGTAAACACCTCGGTGTACCATCTTGTGTGGTGTAACCCGGTTACTATTGTTGATGACATTCCGGTAGCCATCGATGGACGAGAACTTTGCCTATTGGCCCGCCTCGTTCAACGAGCAGGAAAATGGTTCTCTTCGTCCCTCGCCCTTGGTATCGACGTTGTTGCCGACTTAATCGACAGGCTACCCTCTGACATGCCTTGCTTGCATGATCGCGCAAGACGTCTCCGCCCTTCCTATTTTTAACCCACATGGTGGGCCCATAACCCACAGTTCCACAGGATCGAAACCTGACTCTCCTGTACACCCCCTGTTCCCAAAGTTATTCCTCACGCGTGGCCTCGTGTGTAATTCACGAGCCACCTTCCGATGAGATCATCAATCTGGTATCAGACGCAATACTTATTCCCATTGCCCTGAACCCCTTTCACACTTCGCTTCAGGCAACGAACGATTGCCTATGCGCTTGAAACTTCTATTTTGCACCTTCTTGCTTTGCTCTCGATATTGTCTTGAATTTCAATTCGAGAGTTACTTTCCGCCACCTTCCTCGTTGTTGTCTACCAAATAATCTACCCTGTAGAGATCCATTCTTCGGTATACCCCCTTAATCTTTCGTTAGTACGATGAAATTTCCGAAGAAAGGATGATGACTTCATCATGATGACCTGAAGCAGAGAAAGGAAGACATCAATATAATGGGTCGACCTCTTCGAGAAGAGCAACCAAGACTGAGAAGATTCGTTAGGATTTCGTAACCAGACCTTCCCCCTTATACCCCCTCTTAAATCTCGGGACGAGATTTCTTGTAGTGGAGGAGAATTGTGACGCCCGGGTAATTAAGCTACAGTAATCCAACGATAATCATGCCACGTCACCCCGGTTACTATTGATAATCTACCGTTAGTCCAAAACCGAGTCAAATTCAAACATTAAAATAAAGTTAAATTATAAAAGTTTTCAAAATATTAAACTAAAATGTTCGGGCTGTGCCAAAAATGGCATAGGTAATTATAGTGCAGCAAACATATTTTATAGAATGTCTAAATGATTGAAAATGAAATAGAACAGAACATAAAATAAATAAGAGAAAGAAAACACACAAAAAACAGAAAAGAAAACCAAAAAAAAAGAAAAAGAAAAGGAGAACCCCCCCCCTCGCCCCCTGAGCTT
>NW_021268866.1:0-2994 GCF_002162155.2 Triticum dicoccoides
TGAAGAAGAAGCTTCCAAAGGATAACGAATTGCCCGACAGTACATACACAACAAAGAAGGTCGTATGCCCTCTAGGATTGGTGGTGCAGAAGATACATGCATGCCCTAATGACTGCATCCTCTACCGCGGTGCGTACAAGGATCTGAACGCATGCCCGGTATGCGGTGCATTACGGTATAAGATCAGACGAGATGACCCTGGTGATGTTGATGGCGACCCCCCCAGGAAGAGGGTTCCTGCGAAGGTGATGTAGTATCCTCCTATAATACCACGGTTGAAACGTCTGTTTAGAAACGGAGAGTATGCCAAGTTGATGCGATGGCACAGTGAGGACCGTAAGAAAGACGGGAAGTTGAGAGCACCCGCTGACGGGTCGCAGTGGAGAAAAATTGAGAGAAAGTACTGGGCTGAGTTTGCACGTGACCCAAGGAACATATGGTTTGCTTTAGACGTGGATGGCATTAATCCTTTCGGGGAGCAGAGCAGCAATCACAGCACGTGGCCCGTGACTCTATATATGTATAACCTTCCTCCTTGGATGTGCATGAAGCGGAAGTTCATTATGATGCCAATTCTCATCCAAGGCCCTAAGCAACCCAGCAACAACATTGATGTGTACCTAAGGCCATTAGTTGAAGAACTTTTACAGTTGTGGAATGGAAACAGTGTACGTACGTGGGATGAGCACAAATAGGAGGAATTTGACCTAAAGGCGTTGCTATTCGTGACCATCAACGATTGGCCCGCTCTCAGTAACCTTTCAGGCAGACAAACAAGGGATACCACGCATGCACGCACTGTTTACTTGACACCAAAAGTATATACCTGGGAAGCTACAGGAAGAATGTGTACCTGGTCCATCGTCGATTTCTTCCGACCAACCATCAATGTCGAAAGAAAGGCAAGCATTTCAAAGGCGAGGCGGATCACGGGAAGAAGCCCGCCATGCATACCTATGATCACGTACTTGCTATGGTCAATGATTTACACGTAATCTTTGGAAAGGGTCCCGGCGCACTAGCTATTCCGAATGATGCTGGGGGACACGCACCCATGTGGAAGAAGAAATCTATATTTTGGGACCTACCCTACTGGAAAGACCTAGAGGTCCGCTCTTCAATTGACATGATGCACGTGACGAAGAACCTTTGCGTGAACCTGCTAGGCTTGTTTGGCATGTATGGAAAGACAAAAGATACGGCTGAGGCACAGGAGGACCTGCAACATTTGCACGAAAAAGACGGCATGCCTCCAAAGCAGTATGAAGGTCCTGCCAGCTATGCTCTTACCAAAGAAGAGAAGGAAATCTTCTTTGAATGTCTGCTTAGTATGAAGGTCCCGACTGGCTTCTCGTCGAATATAAAGGGAATAATAAATATGCCAGAGAAAAAGTTTCAGAACCTAAAGTCTCATGACTGCCACGTGATTGTGACGCAACTGCTTTCGGTTGCATTGAGGGGGCTTCTACCAGAAAACGTCCGATTAGCCATTGTGTAGCTATGTGCATTCCTCAATGCAATCTCTCAGAAGGTGATCGATCCAGAAATCATACCAAGGCTAAGGAGTGATGTGGTGCAATGTCTTGTCAGTTTCGAGCTGGTGTTCCCACCATCCTTCTTCAATATCATGACACATGTCCTAGTTCATCTAGTCGACGAGATTGTCATTCTTGGCCCCGTATTTCTACACAATACGTACCCCTTTGAGAGGTTCATGGGAGTCCTAAAGAAATATGTCCGTAACCGCGCTAGGCCAGAAGGAAGCATCTCCATGGGCCATCAAATAGAGGATGTCATCGGGTTTTGTGTTGACTTCATTCCTGGCCTTAAGAAGATAGGTCTCCCTGAATCACGGTATGAGGGGAGACTGACTGGAAAAGGCACGCTTGGAAGGGACTCAATAATATGCAGGGACGGATATTCTTGGTCTCAAGCACACTACACAGTTCTACAGAACTCTACCTTGGTGACCCCGTATGTCGATGAACACAAGAACAGTCTGCGCTCCAAACACTCGGAGTAGTGCGACGACTGGATTACCTATGAACACATCAGGACTTTCAGCGGTTGGTTGGAAACACGTCTCAGAGGTGACATCACTGTTTGTGATGAGCTGTACTTGTTGTCCAGGGGACCATCTTCGACTGTTACGATTTGGAAAGGATACGAGATAAATGGGAATACATTTTACACGATTGACCTAGATTAAAAGAGCACCAACCAAAACAGCAGTGTCCGCTTTGATGCAACAACCGAGAGGGGAAAGGACACGTATTATGGTTACATAGTGGACATATGGGAACTTGACTACAGACATGATTTTAAGGTTCCTTTGTTTAAGTGCAAATGGGTCAATCTGTCAGGAAGCGGGGTACAGGTAGACCCACAGTATGGAATGACAACAGTGGATCTAAAAAATCTTGGGTACACTGACGAACCGTTCGTCCTAGCCAATGATGTGGCACAGGTTATCTATGTGAAGGACATGTCTACCAGACCGAGAAAAAGAAAAGATAAGGAAGCGAATACATCATACGATGATCCAAAGCGCCACATAGTTCTTTCAGGAAAAAGGGACATCGTGGGAGTGGAGGGCAAGACAGACATGTCTGAAGATTATGAAAAGTTTCATGAAATTCCTCCCTTCAAAGTCAAGGCTGACCCCAGCATCCTGATAAACGATTAAGATTATCCATGGTTACGGCGCAATAAGCAAATGACACAAGCGAAGAAAAAGTGAAGACTTTCTCCCGCAACTATTACGATGATACGATGCCAACTTTGTAACAGACGAGTATGATACCATTGTCCGTTTTGTACATGCACATGCTATGTGGGTGAAATTATGATACCAAACTTGTGATTCACACAAATTTCAAAGAATTCAAAATTTAACTATTCAAAATTGAAAACTAATGGCACTAACAGAAATTTTAGAATTTTTCTAAAACAAATGGCACTAACAGAAAGTTTATAATTTTGCTGACCTAAAAG
>NW_021268867.1:0-2065 GCF_002162155.2 Triticum dicoccoides
TGAAGAAGAAGCTTCCAAAGGATAACGAATTGCCCGACAGTACATACACAACAAAGAAGGTCGTATGCCCTCTAGGATTGGTGGTGCAGAAGATACATGCATGCCCTAATGACTGCATCCTCTACCGCGGTGCGTACAAGGATCTGAACGCATGCCCGGTATGCGGTGCATTACGGTATAAGATCAGACGAGATGACCCTGGTGATGTTGATGGCGACCCCCCCAGGAAGAGGGTTCCTGCGAAGGTGATGTAGTATCCTCCTATAATACCACGGTTGAAACGTCTGTTTAGAAACGGAGAGTATGCCAAGTTGATGCGATGGCACAGTGAGGACCGTAAGAAAGACGGGAAGTTGAGAGCACCCGCTGACGGGTCGCAGTGGAGAAAAATTGAGAGAAAGTACTGGGCTGAGTTTGCACGTGACCCAAGGAACATATGGTTTGCTTTAGACGTGGATGGCATTAATCCTTTCGGGGAGCAGAGCAGCAATCACAGCACGTGGCCCGTGACTCTATATATGTATAACCTTCCTCCTTGGATGTGCATGAAGCGGAAGTTCATTATGATGCCAATTCTCATCCAAGGCCCTAAGCAACCCAGCAACAACATTGATGTGTACCTAAGGCCATTAGTTGAAGAACTTTTACAGTTGTGGAATGGAAACAGTGTACGTACGTGGGATGAGCACAAATAGGAGGAATTTGACCTAAAGGCGTTGCTATTCGTGACCATCAACGATTGGCCCGCTCTCAGTAACCTTTCAGGCAGACAAACAAGGGATACCACGCATGCACGCACTGTTTACTTGACACCAAAAGTATATACCTGGGAAGCTACAGGAAGAATGTGTACCTGGTCCATCGTCGATTTCTTCCGACCAACCATCAATGTCGAAAGAAAGGCAAGCATTTCAAAGGCGAGGCGGATCACGGGAAGAAGCCCGCCATGCATACCTATGATCACGTACTTGCTATGGTCAATGATTTACACGTAATCTTTGGAAAGGGTCCCGGCGCACTAGCTATTCCGAATGATGCTGGGGGACACGCACCCATGTGGAAGAAGAAATCTATATTTTGGGACCTACCCTACTGGAAAGACCTAGAGGTCCGCTCTTCAATTGACATGATGCACGTGACGAAGAACCTTTGCGTGAACCTGCTAGGCTTGTTTGGCATGTATGGAAAGACAAAAGATACGGCTGAGGCACGGGAGGACCTGCAACATTTGCACGAAAAAGACGGCATGCCTCCAAAGCAGTATGAAGGTCCTGCCAGCTATGCTCTTACCAAAGAAGAGAAGGAAATCTTCTTTGAATGTCTGCTTAGTATGAAGGTCCCGACTGGCTTCTCGTCGAATATAAAGGGAATAATAAATATGCCAGAGAAAAAGTTCCAGAACCTAAAGTCTCATGACTGCCACGTGATTGTGACGCAACTGCTTCCGGTTGCATTGAGGGGGCTTCTACCAGAAAACGTCCGATTAGCCATTGTGTAGCTATGTGCATTCCTCAATGCAATCTCTCAGAAGGTGATCGATCCAGAAATCATACCAAGGCTAAGGAGTGATGTGGTGCAATGTCTTGTCAGTTTCGAGCTGGTGTTCCCACCATCCTTCTTCAATATCATGACACATGTCCTAGTTCATCTAGTCGACGAGATTGTCATTCTTGGCCCCGTATTTCTACACAATACGTACCCCTTTGAGAGGTTCATGGGAGTCCTAAAGAAATATGTCCGTAACCGCGCTAGGCCAGAAGGAAGCATCTCCATGGGCCATCAAATAGAGGATGTCATCGGGTTTTGTGTTGACTTCATTCCTGGCCTTAAGAAGATAGGTCTCCCTGAATCACGGTATGAGGGGAGACTGACTGGAAAAGGCACGCTTGGAAGGGACTCAATAATATGCAGGGACGGATATTCTTGGTCTCAAGCACACTACACAGTTCTACAGAACTCTACCTTGGTGACCCCGTATGTCGATGAACACAAGAACAGTCTGCGCTCCAAACACTCGGAGTAGTGCGACGACTGGATTACCTATGAACACATCAGGACTTTCAGC
>NW_021268868.1:0-752 GCF_002162155.2 Triticum dicoccoides
CAATAAGTATTTTTTTGTAAGTAGAAACAAAATAAAATAAATAAAGCAACAAAGGAAACAAAAAAAGAGTTTTCAGATTTGAAAACTAATGGCACTAACAGAAAGTTTATAATTTTTCTAAAACTAAAAGAAAAAAAGAATTAAAAAATAAAGAAAAAAACAACAAAAACTAAATAATGCAGAAAACAGAACAAAAAACTGAAAAAAATAAAAATAGCAACAATAAGTATTTTGTTGTAAGTAGAAACAAAATAAAATAAATAAAGCAACAAAGAAAACAAAAAAAGAGTTTTCAGATTTGAAAACTAATGGCACTAGCAGAAAGTTTATAATTTTTCTAAAACTAAAAGCAAAAAGAATTAAAAAATAAAGCAAAAAACCAAAAGAAAAATAAACCAAAACCAAAATAAACTAAATAAAGCAACAAATAAAACAAAAAAACAGGAAAAAAAATGCCACCTACTGGGCCCCCACGGCCTGAATACGACTAGAAACCCTATGGGCCAGGATTCAGGCCCGTGGAAGGCCCAGTAGGCCCACAGGCACAGATGGCAGAGTTAGGCCCGAAAGCCTGCTTTAGAGAGGAGCTCGAGAGGGGAGCCGCACCGCACCTTATAAACTGGTGCGGCTCCCTCTCAACTAGCGAGGTGGGACTAAACATTTGGCGCGGGGCAGCACAAGGCCTTTGGTCCCGGTTGGTGGCACCAACCGGGACTAAAGGGGGCCTTTGGTCCCGGTTGGTGGCACCAACC
>NW_021268869.1:0-1282 GCF_002162155.2 Triticum dicoccoides
ATGGTCTTTTCCATCCCCTGCATGTTGTAGTTCATCACAAAGCTCTTGTAGCTTGGTGGGAGCGACTGGAGGATTCTGTCAATGACCGCCTCATCTGGGAGGTTAATGTTCAGCTGGGTCATACGGTTGTGCAACCCAGACATCTTCAGGATGTGCTCACTGACAGAACTGTTTTCCTCCATCTTACAACTGTAGAACTTGTCGGAGACATCATATCTCTCGACCCGGGCATGAGCTTGGAAAACTAGTTTCAGCTCTTCGAACATCTCATATGCTCCGTGATGCTCAAAACGCTTTTGGAGCCCCGGTTCTAAGCTGTAAAGCATGCCGCACTGAACGAGGGAGTAATCATCAGCGCGAGTTTGCCAAGCATTCATAATGTCTTGGTTCTCTGGGACGGGAGCGTCACCTAGCGGTCCTTCTAGGACATATTGTTTCCTGGCAGCTATGAGGATGATCCTCAGGTTCCGGATCCAGTCTGTATAGTTGCTGCCATCATCTTTCAGCCTGGTTTTCTCTAGGAACGCGTTGAAGTTCATGTTGACATGAGCGTTGGCCATTTGATCTACAAGACATATTTGCAAAGGTTTTAGACTAAGTTCATGATAATTAAGTTCTAATCAAATTATGAACTCCCACTCAGATTAGACATCCCTTTAGTCATCTAAGTGTTACACGATCCGAGTCGACTAGGCCGTGTCTGATCATCACGTGAGACGGACTAGTCATCGTCGGTGAACATTCTCATGTTGATCGTATCTTCCATACGACTCGTGTTCGACCTTTCGGTCTCCGTGTTCCGAGGCCATGTCTGCACATGCTAGGCTCATCAAGTTAACCCTAAGTGTTTTCGCTGTGTAAAACTGTCTTACACCCGTTGTATGTGAACGTAAGAATCCATCACACCCGATCATCACGTGGTGCTTAGAAGCGACGAACTATAGCAACGGTGCACAGTTAGGGGAGAACACTTCTTGAAATTTTTGTAAGGGATCATCTTATTTACTACCGTCGTCCTAAGTAAACAAGATGCATAAACATAATAAACATCACATGCAATTATATAGTTGTGACATGATATGGCCAATATCATATAGCTCCATTGATCTTCATCTTCGGGGCTCCATGATCATCTTGTCACCGGCTTGACACCATGATCTCCATCATCATGATCTCCATCATCGTGTCTTCATGAAGTTGTCACGCCAACGACTACTTCTACTTCTATGACTAACGTTTAGCAATAAAGTAAAGTAGTTTACATGGCGTTATTCAATGACAC
>NW_021268870.1:0-888 GCF_002162155.2 Triticum dicoccoides
TCATCATTCAGTCCCTCCAGAAACTTCTCCTGCTTAGCTGATCCGTAGCAACGTCATCTGGGGCATAACGTGCTAGCTTACTAAAGTCATCCACATACTGGCCAACAATACGTCCTCCTTGGCGCAAGTTGTGAAACTCACGCTTCTTCATGGCCATAGCTCCTGCTGAAACATGGGCAGTACGGAAAGCCTGCTGAAACTGATCCCATGTGACAACATCGATAGGATAAGTGGCTGTGAAATTCTCCCACCATGATGTTGCGGGTCCATCAAGCTGATGTGCGGCAAAACACACGTTTTCCGCATCTGTGCATCCTGCAGTGGTTAACTCCCTTCCTGTCTTGTGGAGCCAATCATCTGCAACTATCGGCTCGGTGCTACTGGAGAACACCGGCGGATTCAGTCTAAGGAAACGGGTTAAGTGATCAACAGGTGGTGGTGGTGGGTTGTTGTTATTGTTGTTCCCCTGATTCTGATTCTGGACTAGTAACTGCATCAACGCATTCTGCTGCTGGATCAACTGAGTGAGCTCCGGTGGGAAAGCAAATCCATTGTCACGTCTCGGAGGCATCTGAGGGTTTAGAAAAGATGAGAATATAGAATAGAATGAGGTCTATAGAGAAAACACTAGCCATATGCACATGAGACAAATGCAAACAATATCACTTCTTCAATTCAAACAAGGCATACAATGGTCTAACTATCGTTACAAAAGTGCTTGGGCTATACTAAATAAATGGGGAAAACACTACTACTGTTATGGTGGTCGACTAGAAAAACTGCTCCGTTGAAGACTCCATGATATCAGCTCCGGCTTCATCAACATAGTCATCATTGCTATCGTCTGGGTCAGAGTCGGTGTCGTCGATGATGATGTAGTTCTCCGGG
>NW_021268871.1:0-3833 GCF_002162155.2 Triticum dicoccoides
GGTGCAGTGGGAGAGAGGAAAACTGAAGCTCACCATGTGCAGGAGCCGCTAGGAGCAGAGGAGACGAATCCGCCGCGTGAGGAGGAGTCATCCATCCATATTAGAAGCAGCCGTCCATTGAGTTGAGAGGCATGCGTCCACCATCAGGAAAGTGGGCTCGTCGGGGATGGTTTGGAAGGAATCGCGTCGGGGATAGCGCCATCACCGTCGATGGAGGAGTTGGCCACGGAGCTCGACCCGCAACCACCAGCGAGCGGAGATGGACATGATACGCGAGACTGGGAGCAGCTGGAGAGGGGGGTTGAGACTCCGGTGGCCGGAGATGTGGTGGTTGGCTGCCGCCCTTGAAGGTGGAGGTGGAGGTGGCATGGGTGAGAGGGGAGAGGAGACAGCGGCACTTGTTTATTGACCTTATGAATGGTCAACTCTTGATCTTTAGGTGGTGTCTGCCAGCTGTAGCTTGAGCCAACCATATGTGGCATCCATTGTTCCACCTTTGGCTTCAGATCAGCCGCGTTTTGTGATAAACAAAGCCAAGGGTGCGGGGCTGGCACTGACAGACAAATAAGCCTAATTAGTAAAATCCCAAATGAAACATGAAGAGGCAAAATTAAAAGCAAAGGCAGATGCATATTCAGAAAGAAGGGGCATTTTAATTTTGCAATAGAAGTGAAAGGCACCATTTCGATCAACCTTGTTGTCAAAACAGGGATAACCCTCTACTGTGCAAGAATGCAGACTATAGGAAGGCGACAACTAACTAGCTTTGCCATGAAAAGGAAGACAAGTAAGTGTCTCCCATAACAGAACATCCTCCTACACATAAGAATGTCGGTCTAATACCCCTTTTGCACGGACATAGGAATATCTTATAGCTCTCCTCTTGAGGATTTCAAGATTTATTCTGGGTTCTGTTTGCATTTCAATCGATTAAGTCACGGCAATTTTCACATCTAATCAAATAATTGTCATAGATGCGCTCTAGAAAGCGAATTCAGGACCTCTACTCTACTCTTTGCAGAGAAGAAAGTTTGAGTTTAATATATGTGGTGCAGTAAGCAAGCGAGTTTAGGTAAAAACGAAAAGAGTGTACTTGTTAGCAACCAAACTAACAGACTGACGTACAATCTGCTGCTGTATATATCAAGCCTCTCTCTACAAATTTCATTTCATAAATTAAACAAACAAAGTTAAGAAGATATTGATACATGCAGTAGAAAGAAATTGAAGCAAAAAATGGTGTGGATTGAGCATCCAACCAAATTCAATTCTGGGCCTGCATATACAGATTGAATGGACAAGTTGAGGTTTCCTCTTGCTATGAATAATGAGAAATCTGCTCCTAAAGTAATGTGCCAAGTGATTTGCTTGATAAGTACACATGTAAGTTTACCTAGCTAGAACAGGTCCAGACGATTACAGAGTCATTTAACTAGTTAACAGCAAGCATTACCAAGACCAATTGGGGCCATCAAGGCCAAACCGAAAATCTAAGTAGGCCATGCACGAAGGCCATGACCTAGAGCTATACCGTGGCCCGATGACCATGTGCCCAGAGCAAAGGGGAGAGCAGAGGGTATACCTTTCAACGTTTGTACTCGAGGGCGAACCATGTTGTTGCCGATGACGGTGGAGACGAGAGGGTTGTCATAGCTAGTAGCTGCACATGGAGATTACGACGAACCTGAACAAGGTAAGCACAAAACTACTAAATACATTATTCTGTTAAAGGAATAGACAAACAAGCCTAATTAGTAGAATCTCAAATCAAACATGAAGAGGGAAAATTAAAAGCGGAGGGGGATGCGTATTCATAAAGTTGAGGCGTGTTATTAGCAATAGAAGTGAAAGACACCATTTTGATTAATCTTGTTGTCAAAACAGAGATAACGATTCTACTGTACAAAGGGAGATAGTTAAGCTTTCCTCTTGAGGATTTCAAGATTTATTATGGGTTCAGCTTGCGTTTCAATTCCTTCAAGACAATTTTCACATCTGATGCTCCATATATTGGAGAGTAATGCATAGTAGTTATCTAAGATCTTGAATCTGTAGTAAGAAGGTGAGGTTAGAAGAAGGTTACGCTTTTGTTACTTGGCATCAAGGCCATCCAATTTGCTTGGGGTTTCTTCTTCATCTGCGATCTTCCATCTGTAGTAATCACAAATTAGACCATAATTAAGCAAAGAGACAGAGAGAGAAGCAATAACCATGAAGAAAGATTCAGTTTTTTCTCACAGCTAATCAATTATTGTGATGGATGTGCTCTAGCAAGCGAATGCAGGACATCATGTCTACTCTCTGCAGAGAAGAAAGTTTTCAGTTTTATATATGTGGTGCAGCAAGCAAGCGAGTTCAAGCGAAAACTAAAACATGGTACTTTGTAGCAAGAAAACTAAACGACTCGAGTACAATTTGCTACTTCCATGGCTATATGAAAGAATTACTACTCCAAGTATTAGTATTTCTGATGGATGTTCTTCATCAAACGCCACACGTCTTGTGCAGGGTTTCGCGTAATAAGTGTACACACTATTTCCAGTTTGATTTCAGTTGTCCTACTAGAAACTACTCCCTCGGTAAATAAATACAAGACGTTTTAGATCACTCGAAAGTAGTGATCCAAAACGTCTTACATTTGTGTACAGAGGGAGTACATTTGTATTTACCATCGTAATTACCAATAACCAATCAGTTATATATTATGCACTTGTACAGAATCCAACTTTACTGCCACAATAGCTAGGTTACCCACTGGTAGAAAAAGAGGCTTCCGTCCAGCCCCATTAGTCGCGAAACTGTAGGAACCGCGACTAATGAAGTCTTTAGTCACGGTTCGGCAGACGAACCGCGACCAAAGGCCTGGGCCCAGGGCGCTCGGTGGCCAGCTGGTGCACGTGAGGGGCTTTAGTCGCGGTTGGCCAGGCCAACCGCGACTAAAGGTGCGCAAAGGCCTTTAGTCGCGGTTGGCCAGGCCAACCGCGACTAAAGCTCCTCCCCTATATATACCAGTTCAGCACGCTCACTTAGCCATTTGGTGCCACTTCTCTTCACAAGCTTCACAAGGGGGTGTAGGTTTGCTTTTGGTTCCTCTTATGCACACAAGGTGTTTGATGAAATGCCCTAAGAGGGTGAAACAAACATGATATGAAGTGTTGGAGCCACACTTGAGGTTCCTCATTTATTTTTTCCTCCTCGATCGCGGTTAGCAACTTGAACCTTTCATGCATGTGTGTCATTGATAAAATATGCATGTGTGCAGTTCATTGTTTAATTTATATTGTTTGTAGCTAGTTAGTTTAACAAATGCATGATTGTTAATTATATATTTTATATTATAATAATGCAGATGAATCGGCAATGAATGTACGGTAACCGACTCTCCGGCGAGTTCACTACGGGTTTGAAAGATTTCCTCGTAGTGGCTAATGCGAACAAGCAGGGGGGGTTTGTTATCTGTCCATGTGTTATCTGTAAGAATCAGAAGGGTTACTCTTCCTCAAGAGATGTTCACATGCATCTGCTTCGGCACGGTTTCATGCCAAGCTATAATTGTTGGACCAAGCATGGAGAAAGAGGGGTTATAATGGAAGAAGATGAAGAAGGGGATGATTTCATCGATGAAAGCTATCTTGCTCATTTCGGTGATACTTTCATGGAGGATGCTGAAGGTGAAGGGGAAGGTGAAGAAGAGGCACGTGATGATCCCGTTGATGATCTTGGTCGGACCATTGCTGATGCACGGAGACGCTGCGAAACTGAAAAGGAGAGGGAGAATTTGGATCGCATGTTAGAGGATCACAGAAAGGCGCTGTACCCCGGATGCGATGATG
>NW_021268871.1:9075-9776 GCF_002162155.2 Triticum dicoccoides
GGACCGAGATATTCAAACTCATTTGGCTAAGAGCGGTAACGACAACGAGATTCCAGTTTGCAGAACACTTGTTACGTAAGGGCATCACCAACGTTGACCCTCAAACACCCGCATTCGACCAGGCTGCACGGTCCGGACGTGTTTTGCCATCCTAAGCAGTCCGAACATCCTTTTCTCCGCAAAACCGAGGGGCTTTGCGGGTGCCCCAACTACTGCCACGGACGCGTCCGACACCCCCGGACGAACCCATATCTCTCTCCTGACTCTCTCGCGCTTTCCCTCCAACGGACGCGTTGCTTCCCTGCCACATTCATGCCGGCCCAGAGCGGCTGACATTGATGTTGCAAGATGTGATTGAATAGGAGGGTGTCGCTAACCGACGCGATCACATGTGTCAATGCGGACGCGCCGTCCCGAGAAACCTACTCCGGCCGTTGTGCCGCATTGAAGCTGTCTGACCTTCCGTTTTTCTGGTCTGGTCGCGGCTATATATACCGTGCTCCGGTGATCCATGTCCACTCCTTCGATTTTCCTCCTCCTCTCCGAGCACCTCCTCCTCCTCCGGCAATGACCAATTGTTGGTTCTCCAGGCCGGCAGGCAGCGATGACGGCAATGGTTCTTCATCCGGTTCTTGGCATCGCTGCCATCAATCTTCAGGGCCCTCGGACTCCACAGCTGTGAGCTCCTCCTGTAATGAGGA
>NW_021268871.1:11202-13767 GCF_002162155.2 Triticum dicoccoides
ATCGTAGTGTAGCAACACAAGTGACAAATAAATATATTTTTTCCAGTAACCACCACGCGCAAGAAAAAAAGATGTCCGGTAAAGTGCAATGCAAAAAAATACACATAAAATCAAGGAACAACATTGGGATGATACTAGATGGAGAAGGTTGTCGATATGTATGTGATTGAGACGTCAAATTTACATACTCCATGGCATGGTTCTAGATTATCGTGGATAATCAGGTGGTAATGGCGATGTATGTACGGCGGAGAGAGAGATGCCATTCCACTCGCCGGAGTATCGATTTTAAAAAGCATAGAGTGAAGATGGATGGACCGACGTCCTATAGTACGTAGTTTATGAATTCCAAAACGTGTGGACGCAGCACTCAACAAAAGATTCTTCATCACATGTGCCTCTTTATTTCCAATATTTCCATCCAAATCACATGAACATCATCATGTTAGTATATCGTGGTTGGGAATATTTAAATTCCTCCCAAACTATTCAACGGTAGATGATATAGTATTATAGAGGACTCAAATAAGATTATAAATAGAACAAATAATTTTCAAAATTCCTGTCATTTCATGCAAAATATATGTTTTAGGTTTATTGTAAAGTAAAATTTTAAAATATATTTCGGCCAAGATGAGTTGTAATGATGACAACACAATGATGATGATGGTTTTAAGTTTGACCTCACGAGAGAAGACACGCGTGATGAGTTTGATCACATGTTCATGCTTGAGGCTAAATTTCCACCCGTTAGTGCTGTGGGCATCAATAATGAGTCTATGTTAGCCCATCAATGGAGAAAACTAGATGCGCCCACAGCCCCTTCAAGACGGTCTTGCTCTTGTACTTGAGCTTCGACGACATGGCGGAGGAGCGGTACGACCGAGGACGCGGGAACGAGACAAGACGACAACTGAGATTTGACGCACATCTTCACCATGTTATTCTCTTCGACATGCAAGAGAACAATGCATTACTTTGCACCATAAGTATGTTAATCATTGAAAATCAATGTCCCTCCCGGGCGCTTGTAGAAGGAGAAAGTAATGACCACATGTTTTTGCAAATGTTGGTGAATAAAGCACCCCCCTACAGAAGTGTGCAATACTACTTACTAAAATTAGTGGGTATAACTCTTATTCACTAATGGCATGTCTGTGCATGACCACATCACAAGTCATGGCGATATATATTTGTGGGGGTATGTAGGAGAACTCACAAAAGTATTACCGGCCTTTCATTTTAGAGGCAGTGTTGGAGATGGTGACAAACGATGCCATAATCTCTCTCTACCACGCCCTCCTCATATTTATATCTCTCAACTCCTCCCTTATCTCTCTCAACCCCTCCAGAACTTGGGCATAACATGTAGGGCTGTGTGTACGCACTTGAAAAGCAGAGACCCATGGCTTTTCACTTGGGATCTCGGAACTTTGCTATTCTGTGTCCCCACCCAATACCGGAGCCACTGAGCCAAAACCACCAACACATGCATGTTTAATAGATTTGTATGTTAATATTGTTTTCGTTGACACATAACATATATACACGGTTCTTTCATAAGTTGGCGCTTGTCATTTTGTGTCAGTCCATCATTATTTGTGGAAGTGTACTTTATACCATGTGGGTATCTATGATCCATTGTAACTGCCAGTATATTAGGTTAGCCAAAATCAACCTTGCAAAACCTCATCACTATCCAGTGGGCCCCAATGCTGAACTAATCTGTTCAACATATCTATGATAATTAAAATTATTGATGTTCACCTCATGTAAGTATTTTTTGGTCACATAAGGGCATCTCCAACACTGTCCTGCAAACCAGACACCGTATCCGCCCGCAGACCGGTGAGGACCATGGACTCTAATGCGGGAGCCGTCCATCCAAAGCTAGCTTTTATGGTCTCATTTCAAAGGGAATTTAATGAAAAACAAAACAAATTTGATGCAAATTTAAACAAATAGAACCATATTCATTGAAATTTGGATGATTTTACATCAAGCCGGATGATTTTCATCTAAACCGGACCACATTCATTACATTCTGGACATATTTCAACTAAAAGCCCTATTCTAACCTAGTCTAAATGATCGTCGACGCCCGTTTCCCAACACATGTCTTCCCTATGTCCGTCAGCAAGCTCACCGGATGGTTGTGAGCCCCGGGAAGCAAAGCTTCAGTGGGAGGTAAGGAATAGCCGCGGCTAATTGGCCGACGATGAACAGCCCGCCAAGCTTAGTTTCAACGGGAGGGGAAGTGTAGTGACCATCATGGGACTCGGCGTCCTCCCATGTTCTACTCTTCCTTGCTACCAGCAGTGCCCGTGGACGTGTCGACTTTGTCGTCATGGCGGTGGGGCATGGACGATGCGAAGCTAGCGACGTCGTCAGTGCCATCATAGAATTCTGCCATCACCTCATCGATCTCCATGAAGGTAGCTTCTTTCCTAGCAGCTGCAGGACGCGGTCCCGCCATTGCTCGCGGCGAATGTCACGGGCGGCATGGTACGACAGGAGCAACGCCTCATACTCGTCCATGTCTATGTCCACCACGATGCCCATGCC
>NW_021268872.1:0-884 GCF_002162155.2 Triticum dicoccoides
GATACGCTCTAGAGACAGCTACATTCACTTTAAATAGGGCACCGTCTAAATCCGTTGAGACGACACCGTATGAATTATGGTTTGGAAAGAAACCTAAGCTGTCGTTTCTAAAAGTTTGGGGATGCGAAGCTTATGTCAAGAAACTTCAACCTGAAAAGCTCGAACCCAAGTCGGAAAAATGCGTATTCATAGGATACCCTAAGGAAACTGTAGGGTATACCTTCTACTTAAGATCCGAAGGCAAGATCTTTGTTGCCAAGAACGGATGCTTTCTGGAAAAAGAGTTTCTCTCAAAAGAAGTAAGTGGGAGGAAAGTAGAACTCGATGAAGTACTACCTCTTGAGCGGGATAGTGACGCAGCACAGGAAACCGTTCCTATGATGCCCACACCAACTGAAGAGGAAAACCATGATAATGATCAAGGTACTTCAGATCAAGTTACTGCTAAACTTCGTAGGTCCACAAGGACACGTTCCGCACCAGAGTGGTACGGCAACCCTGTCCTGGAAATCATGTTGTTAGACAACAATGAACCTTCGAACTATGAAGAAGCAATGGCGGGCCCGGATTCCAACAAATGGCTTGAAGCCATGAAATCCGAGATAGAATCCATGTATGAAAACAAAGTATGGACTTTGACAGACTTGCCCGATGATCGGCGAGCGATAGAAAACAAATGGATCTTTAAGAAGAAGACAGACGCGGATGGTAATGTTACCATCTATAAAGCTCGACTTGTCGCTAAGGGTTATCGACAGGTTCAAGGGATTGACTACGACGAGACATTCTCTCCCGTAGCGAAGCTAAAGTCCGTCCGAATCATGTTAGCAATTGCCGCATACTATGATTATGAGATATGGCAGATGGACGTCAAAACAGCATTC
>NW_021268873.1:0-1239 GCF_002162155.2 Triticum dicoccoides
GTAGCAAGCTACCATGGCTCAGCGGTAACACTAGGAGACATTTCCCGGTAAGAGAGGCTACTAAAGATAAACAACTAGATAGTCAGATCCCACACATACCAAGCATTTCAATCATACACACAATATGCTCGATATGTGCAAATACAACGAAGCATCACAACATGACTCTATGACACAAGTACTTTATTTAAGGCTCAGGGAGCCATACATAACATACACAAAGGTACGGGTCTCACGACCCAACATACAAGTCATACAGTCATACAAGCCAGCAGCGGAAGTACATTGTCTGGGTACAGACAACTAGTAAAATAAAAGAGGCTTGGAAGCCTAACTATACTACGTGGTCCATCACAAGCTCAGGGTCACCACCTGGGTCTTTAGCCTACTCGTTGATGTCAACGTCTACATAGAACCCATCAGAAGAGGTTGCAGCGTCTTCTGTAAAGAAATGTAAATTATAGCAACATGAGTACAAAGGTACTCAGCAAGACTTACATCAGATCCTACATACATGCATAGTATCAAGAATGGTTGGTGGAGTTATTGCAGCAAGCCAGCTTTGACTCTTGGCTAGACTATCCTACGATACTCCAACTTGAAATGTTTTTGCGCACACGAGTCCACTACTCACCACTTCAATACACTACCGAGGATCCACCTCCGTCTTCCTACGGAAGAGCCATCCTCGGCACTCACACTTATCTTGAGGCTTTTAGTAGTTTCCATTTACTTGTCTATGAACTGTATAGGCAACCAAGTAGTCCTTTACCGCGGACGCGGCTATTCGAATAGATCATGATAACCCTGCAGGGGTGTACTTCTTCATACATGTTTCCACTACTTAGCGTCTGCACACGACATGTGCTCGGCAGACTTCAAGCGAAAGCCGACGTGGGTGTAGACCACGACCTACCTAAACACTTAAGCCTCTAGTCCAGGTTTATCGCCTATTCAGGTTCCATCCGCAGGGAGTCCGGCCGAGGTTTCCCATACGGCCCCGAACGATGTGAACAGGGTTCCCGAGATACCTAACGGGTATTCGGTACACCGTGCCACGTACCTACCGCATCACAGCCCACCCCTACGGTCAGCGCTGTCCACGGCCTCCAGTAGGCTACAAACACCAGAAACTACTTGCAACTCCTGGACAGAGAGCTAGGGTGAATAAGAAGTCGAGCGGGGTCATATTTCAGGGCCCAATGCATGGTAGTAGCTGTATCTTAAATCACACATACA
>NW_021268874.1:0-11429 GCF_002162155.2 Triticum dicoccoides
GTCAAGTACAAGAGCTTCTCGACAAAGGTTATATACGCAAATCCCTTAGTCCTTGTGCTGTTCCTATTATTCTAGTGCCGAAAAAGGATGGTACATCACGTATGTGTGTTGATTGTAGAGGCATTAATAATATTACTATTCGTTATCGTCATCCTATTCCTAGGCTCGATGATATGCTTGATGAATTGAGTGGCTCTACAATATTCTCCAAAGTTGATTTGCGTAGTGGATACCATCAAATTCGTATGAAATTGGGAGATGAATGGAAAACAGCATTTAAAACTAAGTTTGGATTATATGAGTGGTTAGTCATGCCTTTTGGGTTAACTAATGCACCTAGTACTTTCATGAGATTAATGAACGAAGTTTTACGTGCTTTCATTGGACGATTTGTGGTAGTTTACTTTGATGACATATTGATTTATAGCAGATCTTTGGAAGAACATTTGGAACATTTACGTGCTATTTTTATTGCTCTACGTGATGCACGTTTGTTTGGTCACCTTGGGAAGTGCACCTTTTGCACCGACCGAGTATCTTTTCTTGGCTATGTTGTTACTCCACAGGGAATTGAAGTTGATAAAGCCAAGATTGAAGCTATTGAGAGTTGGCCGCAACCCAAAACGGTCACACAAGTGCGGAGTTTTCTTGGCCTCACTGGATTCTATAGGCGTTTTGTGAGAGATTTCAGCACCATTGCTGCACCTCTCAATGAGCTTACAAAGAAAGATGTGCCTTTTCTTTGGGGTACCGCACAGGAAGAAGCCTTCTTGGTATTGAAAGATAAGTTGACACATGCTCCTTTACCCCAACTTCCTGATTTTAATAAGACTTGTGAGCTTGAATGTGATGCTAGTGGAATTGGATTAGGCGGTGTGTTATTACAAGATGGCAAACCTGTTGCATACTTTTCTGAAAAAATTGAGTGGGCCTAGTCTGAATTATTCTACTTATGATAAAGAATTATATGCTCTTGTTCGGACTTTAGAAACATGGCAACATTATTTATGGCCCAAAGAATTTGTTATACATTCTGATCATGAATCTTTGAAACATATTAAAAGTCAAGCTAAACTGAATCGTAGACATGCTAAATGGGTTGAATTCATTGAGACTTTTCCTTATGTCATTAAACACAAGAAGGGAAAAGAGAATGTTATTGCCGATGCATTGTCTCGCCGCTATACTATGCTTTCACAACTTGACTTCAAAATATTTGGTTTGGAGACCATCAAAGATCAATATGTGCATGATGCTGATTTTAAAGATGTAATGCAGAATTGTAAAGAAGGAAGAATGTGGAACAAGTTCGTCGTTAACGATGGATTTGTTTTCGTGCTAACAAGCTATGCATTCCAGCTAGCTCCGTTCGTCTTTTGTTGTTGCAGGAGGCGCATGGAGGAGGATTAATGGGACACTTTGGCGTGAAGAAGACGGAGGACGTACTTGCTACACATTTCTTTTGGCCAAAGATGAGACGGGATGTTGAGCGTTTTATTGCTCGCTGCACTACATGTCAAAAAGCTAAGTCACGACTCAATCCTCATGGTTTATATATGCCTTTGCCTGTACCTAGTGTTCCTTGGGAGGATATATCTATGGACTTTGTTTTAGGTTTACCTCGAACAAAGAAGGGGAGGGATAGCATATTTGTTGTCGTGGATAGATTCTCGAAAATGGCACACTTTATACCATGTCATAAAAGCGATGATGTTGTTAATGTTGCTGATTTGTTCTTTCGTGAAATTATTCGCTTGCATGGTGTGCCAAATACTATTGTTTCAGATCGTGATACTAAATTTCTTAGCCACTTTTGGTGATGTTTATGGGCTAAGTTGGGGACTAAACTGCTTTTTAGTACTACTTGTCACCCCCAAACTGATGGACAAACTGAAGTAGTCAATAGAATGTTGTCTACTATGCTTAGGGCTGTTTTGAAGAATAATAAGAAAATGTGGGAGGAATGCTTGCCTCATATTGAATTTGCTTATAATCGTTCATTGCATTCTACTACTAAGATGTGCCCTTTTGAAGTTGTGTATGGTTTCCTACCTCGTGCACCTATTGATTTGTTGCCTCTTCCATCTTCGGAGAAGGTTAATTTTGATGCTAAACAACGTGCTGAATTGATTTTAAAAATGCATGAGTTAACTAAGGAAAACATTGAGCGTATGAATGCTAAATATAAACTTGCTGGAGATAAGGGTAGAAAACATGTTGTGTTTGCACCTGGAGATCTTGTTTGGTTACATTTGCGTAAGGATAGATTTCCTGATTTGCGCAAATCAAAGCTAATGCCACGTGCTGATGGTCCCTTTAAGGTGTTGATAGAGGCGGGGTGTCCCGATCTTTCGATGAGATGATAACTACCGATTTGGTGGAGACGACTTTGACGATCCGACTACAAACGTGCACAACGTTGCGCCTTAGCAATCGCTAAACCAACTCCGAGAGGTTATTGACCACGCCGGAGCACGATCAACCTGACCACGAAGGTCTATTCCTGCAAGCAATCGAAGAACGAGCAAGAATATGATAAAGCAATCTGGATATTGCAAATATATATGAAGTATTGATAATGGTGGGGATCCGTAAGCGGTCTTGGTCTGGTCGTTGGACACAAACGAAGTACACGAAGTTGCAATGGCTAACTTTTAACTAAACAAATCCCCAGGAAAAGCTACTAGATGGATCTACTTATATAGGAGCAAGGGGTGGCGGCCAAGGAGGTGGGAGGACGTCCCAAGGCAGCCTAAAACTAAATCTAGGTCGTACAAGGCCAATGGGCCCAAGTGGAGGTGATGTAACACCTTTGGACTTGTAGTTTGACTCGGATTCTGCTGCAGCATCAGATTGTTTCGTCCACAACTCAACGCTCCGGACGAATTTGAAGGTGATTCCAATTGGGTTGGAAAGTGCACGAAATCTAGTTTCCAACAAAAAAAGAATCACCCAATTCGGAGTCCGTATGAAAAACTTGTGTGCGTTTTGAGTCAGGTGTGTCTGTGCAGTCCGAATCTGAATCCAGAACGTGAGAGACTTGGACTTTATCTTCTCTTGGGCCAAAAGTGACGTGAGAGAACTTTTTGGACAGCAAATAAACATCTCTTTCTTCCTTATCTTCATATGTGGATTGTACAAATGTCCCATACACCTGCAATTAGACAAAACACAAAAGTGTGTGAAGTATTTTTGTTCTGGATAACATAAATAGATTATTGAATAGTTTGCACTAGAAATCACCTGACAAATATGCATATATGCAATATTTTTGGTCATATCCAAGGTAGTCATGTCCTCATCATCAACCCTATCTCTTGTTTCCCCACACATACGGACTCTAAAAATAGCCTATACTTATGTATTTCGAAATTACATGGGCCTGGCCCAATAATAAGGTGACGCAGCACCTAAAATAGCCTCGGGACGAAATTTATGAAGTGGCATCTTGTATATTTCGTCCAAGGCTTCATGCACCCATTATGGTGGCTTCAAAGTCCTGAAATCATCACTTGTAACTCCGTTCTTGTTCCCCTTGCGCATGCCATCAACTCCATGATTGTTCTTGCTCCAATGTTCATCCTTCTCCAAGCTAGGCCCTTCATTTGTAAGCAAAACAAATGTATCCAATTTAGGCAGCATCATATTCTCATGAACATTAGAATCATTACCAAGAAACGAAAGTACCTGGTAATTTAGTTGGCGTGCACGAGCTCTAGTAATTGGTCCAGTATGTATAGCAGCAGGGGTTGTGGGTGTAACAATTGTATTGATGTCCTCATCATCCTCCCCTTCTTGAAATGAAGTCGTCCTCGACAGAAGTTCATCTTCCTCACCCAAATAAGGCTTCAAATCTGCAATGTTAAAAGTGGGACTAACCCCAAAATCTGCAGGCAGCTCAAGTTTATATGCATTATCATTTATTTTCTCTAACACCTTAAAGGGACCATCAGCACGTGGCATTAACTTTGATTTGCGCAAATCAGGAAATCTATCCTGACGCAAATGTAACCAAACAAGATCTCCAGGTGCAAACACAACATGTTTTCTACCCTTATCTCCAGCAAGTTTATATTTAGCATTCATGCGCTCAATGTTTTCCTTAGTTAACTCATGCATTTTTAAAATCAATTCAGCATGTTGTTTAGCATCAAAATTAACCTTCTCCGAAGATGGAAGAGGCAACAAATCAATAGGTGCACGAGGTAGGAAACCATACACAACTTCAAAAGGGCACATCTTAGTAGTAGAATGCAATGAACGATTATAAGCAAATTCAATATGAGGCAAGCATTCCTCCCACATTTTCTTATTATTCTTCAAAACAGCCCTAAGCATAGTAGACAACGTTCTATTGACTACTTCAGTTTGTCCATCAGTTTGGGGGTGACAAGTAGTACTAAAAAGCAGTTTAGTCCCCAACTTAGCCCATAAACATCTCCAAAAGTGGCTAAGAAATTTAGTATCACGATCTGAAACAATAGTATTTGGCACACCATGCAAGCAAATAATTTCACGAAAGAACAAATCAGCAACATTAACAGCATCATCGCTTTTATGACATGGTATAAAGTGTGCCATTTTCGAGAATCTATCCACGACAACAAATATGCTATCTGATGAGGACATCAATACAATTGTTACACCCACAGCCCCTGCTGCTATACATACTGGACCAATTACTAGAGCTCGTGCACGCCAACTAAATTACCAGGTACTTTCGTTTCTTGGTAATGATTCTAATGTTCATGAGAATATGATGCTGCCTAAATTGGATACATTTGTTTTGCTTACAAATGAAGGGCCTAGCTTGGAGAAGGATGAACATTGGAGCAAGAACAAGCATGGAGATGATGGCATGCGCAAGGGAAACAAGAACGGAGTTACAAGTGATGATTTCAGGACTTTGAAGCCACCATAATGGGTGCATGAAGCCTTGGACGAAATATACAAGACGCCACTTCATAAATTTCGTCCCGAGGCTATTTTAGGTGCTGCGTCACCTTATTATTGGGCCAGGCCCATGTAATTTCGAAATACATAAGTATAGGCTATTTTTAGAGTCCGTATGTGTGGGGAAACAAGAGATAGGGTTGATTTCGGACCCCTCCACCAAGGGCCACGAAATTCCCCCACTCTTCCTCCATATATACAACCCTTAGGGCATCGTTTAGACTTTGGGTTTTGTTTAGATTAAAAGTTCGCCATAGCTGCAACTTCGCGTACTTCGTTTGTGTTCAACGACCAGACAAAGGCGTCACAGAACCCCACCTTGATCAATAAAGCTTTTCATCTTATATTCGCAATATCCAGATTGCAATCTTAGTTTCTTGCTTGTTCTTCGTTTGCTCGCAGGAAACAGACCCTCGTGGTCAGGTTGATCGTGCTCCGGCGTGGTCAATAACCTCTCGGAGTTGGTTTAGCGATTGCTAAGGCGCGACGTCCTCGCACGTTCGTAGTCGGATCGTCAAAGTCGACTTCCACCAAAGCGAAATCCACCATCTCATCGAAAGACGGGACACCTCCGCCTCTATCAAGTGGTATCAGATTTCCAGGTTGCTCGGTGAGATTTTACAGTTTTTTAGTAGTTTAGATCGAGTCTGTTCTTCATACCTATAGTCCACGAAAAAGCCACAAAAAAAATTAGGGTTAGTTCATCATATCCGAACCAATCTGAGCCTTGCATAATCTTTTTAGGGTTTTGCTTTGTTGAATTTGCGGTTGCATCGTCGTGTCTAGTTGCTGGTCTTAGAGTCTAGTCTTTTAGAGTTTCGAGTTCTGGTCATAAGTTGTCACGCCGCCGCCGCACCGAATCCGTATCCATATACCACCACCAATCCGTGTCCATATACCACCACCGATCCATATCCATATACTACCACCGCTACCACCACCGCTGCCATATACCACCACCATATATCCACCACCAATCCGAGTTCTTTGCTTATTAGGTTTGTTTTCGGGATCCATCTAGATTCCGATTCGTGTTTCCTTGCCGGAGTAGGTTTCGGAAAAAAAAAGAGTCGGGTAGCCACGCTCCGTTTAGGCCCAAAATTTTTCGAAAACGCATTTTTCGAAAAAAATTCTGGCTATCCTATTTTTAGGTGTTTCTGAGTGTTTTGAGACAGGTGCCATTATAGGAAGTTTTTTTTGACCCGTTTCCAGTTTTTGGGTCCGGGCAGTCGAAAAAAAAAATTGGTCGAAAAATTTCGTGCCCATCCTGTCAGTTTGAGCTAGGAAGAGTTTTGAGACACTCGCCATTATAGTGATTTTTCGCAAAAAAAAAGCAGCGCAAAAAAAAAGAGCGCAAAAAAAAAGAGCGAAAAAAAAATTCAGAGTGTGCTTTTCCCTTGTTTACGTGTCGCGCCGTGATTTTGTTGGTGTTCTAGGCTCGCGTCTCTAGCACAGTCTAGCCTAGGACCAGCACAGTACCGTCGTTGAGCGTTTATTCAACTTTGCATCTCTGAATTGATTATTGCTGACCCTTTTTGCTACCATACTATAAGCCTTCCCAGCTCCACATACATCTACGTCGTGTGTTTGACTCTCCCTGGTAATCGCTCTATCCAAGCTTTGAGAGTTTTTGACTACAACGGTTGCCGATCACCGCCTGCTGCTGGGTAAGAACTGGTAAGAATTTGAGATTTGCTTGACGGACTTGTGATACACCACCACCACTTCTTAGTAGTCTGTAGGATCATATTCTTGTGTGTTTCTATTGCTGCTAACCATGCCAGGATCACAAGCCGACGAGATTGACTGGGAGAACTTATCGAACAAGGAGCTTCATGATAAGTTTCAGCAAATGATGACTGAACAGGTACAAGATGTGCTGAACAATTTTGAAGAGGCCATGGAGAAGATCACTGGCCTTGAGAAGACGTTCGAAACAAAGCTCGATAACAGATTTAATGAACTGCTTGCGCGTCTTCCACCACCGGCTGCACCTGTCGCACCTCTGCAACAACAACAACTACGCCCCCTTCCGAATCAGTATGGACGAGCACAACGTGTTCCTATTGAGCCAGGACAAACTTCTGGTGCCGCTGCTACTACTGTTGGTGCTTCTTTGGCTCCTGCTACTGCTCCTGCTGGTACCCAGGAGGATGATGAATATGCGGGTGATTATGAGGATGAGGTTGATCAAAATCAGATCTACGAGCAACCACCAGCACCACCACCAGCAGGTCGACCTCAGGTATATATTCGTCATGGTAGGCCTGCACCACCACCTCAGGTACGCGATGATGTCCATATTCCTAAACTGAAATTGAATATTCCACCATTTGAGGGTAGATATGTTCCTGATATATATCTTACTTGGGAGTTAGAAACTGAACAACGATTTACATGTTTACAATATCCTGAGGAGAGACGAGTTGCTGCTGCTGTTTGTGCTTTCACTAGTTTTGCATGTGTATGGTGGTCTGAACATTGTAGATTATATCCTATTCCAACTACTTGGGCTGCTTTGAAAACTGCTATGCGTACGCGTTGGGTTCCACCATATTATCAACGTGAATTGCTTCAAAAATTGCAGCGTTTAAGACAAGGGAAAAATTCTGTAGAAGAATATTATCAGGAATTACAAACTGGCATGATTAGATGTGGTATTGTTGAGGAGAATGAAGCTATGCTTGCACGTTTTCTGGGTGGATTAAATAGAGAGATTCAGACCATTTTATACTATAAGGATTATACTAATATCACTCGTTTATTCCATCTTGCTTGTAAAGCTGAACGTGAAGTGCAGGATCGACAAGCATTGGGGCGAACTAACTTTTCTGCAGGCCGACCTTCATCATGGACACCACGTGCATCTTCTACTTCAACTGCACCAGCACCTCCATCCGGTGCCACCTCCAGCCGTGATACAAGAAAACAGGCACAACCACCATTATCTGCCAAGAGCGCACCTGCGGGGCCTGCACAGCGTTCTTCTTCTTCCATGGCATCAACAGGGCACACAAGTGATATTATTTGTCGTCGTTGTAAGGGAGGAGGTCATTATGCGAGGGAATGCAAATCTCCGCGTGTGATGATTGCTACCGCGGATGGTGGATATGAGTCCGCTAGTGACTATGATGAGGAGACATTGGCTCTTATTACACGTGAAAAACATGGTGGAGATGATTCTGATCATGAGACGCAATACATGGCTCCTGAAGACGCTGACAGGTATGAATGTTTAGTTGCTCAACGTGTTTTGAGTGTGCAGGTCACACGAGCTGAGCAAAATCAGAGGCACAATTTGTTCCATACCAAGGGAGTTGTGAAGGAACGTTCTGTGCGCGTCATAATAGACGGAGGGAGCTGCAACAACTTGGCTAGCATGGAGATGGTGGAGAAGCTTTCTCTCACCACAAGACCACATCCACATCCTTACTACATCCAATGGTTCAACAACAGCGGCAAGGTTAAGGTAACACGTACTGTTCGTGTGCATTTTAGTATCTCTACATATGCTGATTATGTTGATTGTGATGTGGTACCTATGCAAGCATGTTCCTTATTACTTGGTAGACCATGGCAATTTGATAAAAAATCTGTACACCATGGTAGAAACAATCACTATACTCTTGTTCATAAGGATAAAAATATTACTTTGCTTCCTATGACTCCTGATTCCATTTTGAAAGATGATATTAATAGAGCTAACAAAGCACAACAGGAGAAGAATAAGAGTGAAAATCAGATTGTGGCAAAAGAATTTGAGCAACAAATGAAGCCTAATAATAAACCATCTAGTGTTGCTTCTGAAATTAAATTGAAAAGTGCATGTTTATTTGCCACCAAATCTGATATTGATGAGCTAGATTTCAGCAAATCTGTTTGCTATGCTTTTGTGTGCAAAGAGGCATTATTTTCATTCGAGGACGTGCCTTCCTCTTTGCCTCCTGCTGTCACTAACATTTTGCAGGAGTTCGCTGACGTTTTTCCACAAGACGTGCCACCGGGATTACCGCCTATTCGAGGGATTGAGCATCAGATTGACTTAATTCCCGGTGCTTCACTGCCAAACCGTGCACCATACCGTACCAATCCAGAGGAAACGAAGGAGATTATGCGTCAAGTACAAGAGCTTCTCGACAAAGGTTATATACGCGAATCCCTTAGTCCTTGTGCTGTTCCTATTATTCTAGTGCCGAAAAAGGATGGTACATCACGTATGTGTGTTAATTGTAGAGGCATTAATAATATTACTATTCGTTATCGTCATCCTATTCCTAGGCTAGATGATATGCTTGATGAATTGAGTGGCTCTACAATATTCTCCAAAGTTGATTTGCGTAGTGGCTACCATCAAATTCGTATGAAATTGGGAGATGAATGGAAAACAGCATTTAAAACTAAGTTTGGATTATATGAGTGGTTAGTCATGCCTTTTGGGTTAACTAATGCACCTAGTACTTTCATGAGATTAATGAACGAAGTTTTACGTGCTTTCATTGGACGATTTGTGGTAGTTTACTTTGATGACATATTGATTTATAGGAGATCTTTGGAAGAACATTTGGAAGATTTACGTGCTGTTTTTATTGCTCTACGTGATGCACGTTTGTTCGGTAACCTTGGGAAGTGCACCTTTTGCACCGACCGAGTATCTTTTCTTGGCTATGTTGTTACTCCACAGGGAATTGAAGTTGATAAAGCCAAGATTGAAGCTATTGAGAGTTGGCCGCAGCCCAAAACGGTCACACAAGTGAGGAGTTTTCTTGGCCTCGCTGGATTCTATAGGCGTTTTGTGAGAGATTTCAGCACCATTGCTGCACCTCTCAATGAGCTTACAAAGAAAGATGTGCCTTTTCTTTGGGGTACCGCACAGGAAGAAGCCTTCACGGTATTGAAAGATAAGTTGACACATGCTCCTTTACTCCAACTTCCTGATTTTAATAAGACTTTTGAGCTTGAATGTGATGCTAGTGGAATTGGATTAGGAGGTGTGTTATTACAAGATGGCAAACCTGTTGCGTACTTTTCTGAAAAATTGAGTGGGCCTAGTCTGAATTATTCTACTTATGATAAAGAATTATATGCTCTTGTTCGGACTTTAGAAACATGGCAACATTATTTATGGCCCAAAGAATTTGTTATACATTCTGATCATGAATCTTTGAAACATATTAAAAGTCAAGCTAAACTGAATCGTAGACATGCTAAATGGGTTGAATTCATTGAGACTTTCCCTTATGTCATTAAACACAAGAAGGGAAAAGAAAATGTTATTGCTGATGCATTGTCTCATCGCTATACTATGCTTTCACAACTTGACTTCAAATATTTGGTTTGGAGACCATCAAAGATCAATATGTGCATGATGCTGATTTTAAAGATGTAATGCAGAATTGTAAAGAAGGAAGAATGTGGAACAAGTTTGTTGTTAACGATGGATTTGTGTTTCGTGCTAACAAGCTATGCATTCCAGCTAGCTCCGTTCGTCTTTTGTAGTTGCAGGAGGCGCATGGAGGAGGATTAATGGGACACTTTGGCGTGAAGAAGACGGAGGACGTACTTGCTACACATTTCTTTTGGCCAAAGATGAGACGGGATGTTGAGCGTTTTATTGCTCGTTGCACTACATGTCAAAAAGCTAAGTCACGACTCAACCCTCATGGTTTATATATGCCTTTGCCTGTACCTAGTGTTCCTTGGGAGGATATATCTATGGACTTTGTTTTAGGTTTACCTCGAACAAAGAAGGGGAGGGATAGCATATTTGTTGTCGTGGATAGATTCTCGAAAATGGCACACTTTATACCATGTCATAAAAGCGATGATGCTGTTAATGTTGTTGATTTGTTCTTTCGTGAAATTATTCGCTTGCATGGTGTGCCAAATACTATTGTTTCAGATCGTGATACTAAATTTCTTAGCCACTTTTGGAGATGTTTATGGGCTAAGTTGGGGACTAAACTGCTTTTTAGTACTACTTGTCACCCCCAAACTGATGGACAAACTGAAGTAGTCAATAGAACGTTGTGTACTATGCTTAGGGCTGTTTTGAAGAATAATAAGAAAATGTGGGAGGAATGCTTGCCTCATATTGAATTTGCTTATAATCGTTCATTGCATTCTACTACTAAGATGTGCCCTTTTGAAGTTGTGTATGGTTTCCTACCTCATGCACCTATTGATTTGTTGCCTCTTCCATCTTCGGAGAAGGTTAATTTTGATGCTAAACAACGTGCTGAATTGATTTTAAAAATGCATGAGTTAACTAAGGAAAACATTGAGCGCATGAATGCTAAATATAAACTTGCTGGAGATAAGGGTAGAAAACATGTTGTGTTTGCACCTGGAGATCTTGTTTGGTTACATTTGCGTAAGGATAGATTTCCTGATTTGCGCAAATCAAAGTTAATGCCACGTGCTGATGGTCCCTTTAAGGTGTTAGAGAAAATAAATGATAATGCATATAAACTTGAGCT
>NW_021268875.1:0-1779 GCF_002162155.2 Triticum dicoccoides
CTCAAAACGCTTTTGGAGCCCCGGTTCTAAGCCGTAAAGCATGCCGCACTGAACGAGGGAGTAATCATCAGTACGTGTCTGCCAAGCATTCATAACGTCTTGGTTCTGTGGGACGGGTGCGTCACCTAGCGGTGCTTCTAGGACATAATATTTCTTGGCAGCTATGAGGATGATTCTCAGGTTCCGGACCCAGTCCGTATAGTTGCTGCCATCGTCTTTCAGCTTGGTTTTCTCTAGGAACGCGTTGAAGTTGAGGACAACGTTGGCCATTTGATCTACAAGACATATTGTAAAGATTTTAGACTAAGTTCATGATAATTAAGTTCATCTAATCAAATTATTCAATGAACTCCCACTCATATAGACATCCCTCCAGTCATCTAAGTATAACATGATCCGAGTTAACTAGGCCGTGTCCGATCATCACGTGAGACGGACTAGTCAACATCGGTGAACATCTTCATGTTGATCGTATCTTCTATACTACTCATGTTCGACCTCTCGGTCTTCTGTGTTCCGAGGCCATGTCTGTACATGCTAGGCTCGTCAAGTCAACCTAAGTGTTTGCATGTTTAATCTGTCTTACACCCGTTGTATGTGAACGTTGGAATCTATCACACCCGATCATCACGTGGTGCTTCGAAACAACGAACTGTCGCAACGGCGCACAGTTAAGGGGAACACTTTCTTGAAATTATTATGAGGGATCATCTTATTTACTACCATCGTTCTAAGTAAACAAGATGCAAAAACATGATAAACATCACATGCAATCAAATAATAGTGACATGATATGGCCAATATCATATAGCTCCTTTGATCTCCATCTTGGGGCTCCATGATCATCTTGTCACTGGCATGACACCATGATCTCCATCATCATGATCTCCATCATCGTGTCTCCATGAAGTTGCTCGCCAACTATTACTTCTACTACTATGGCTAACACGTTTAGCAATAAAGTAAAGTAATTTACATGGCGTTTCTCAATGACACACAGGTCATACAAAAAATAAAGACAACTCCTATGGCTCCTACCGGTTGTCATACTCATCGACATGCAAGTCGTGATTCCTATTACATGAACATGATCTCATACATCACATATATATCATTCATCATTCATCACAACTCTGGCCATAACACATCACATGGCACTTGCTGCAAAAACAAGTTAGACGTCCTCTAATTGTTGTTGCAAGTTTTACTGGCTGCAATAGGGTTCTAGCAAGAACATTTTCTTACCTACGTAAAAGCCACAACGTGATTTGTCAACTTCTATTTACCCTTCATAAGGACCCTTTTCGTCGAATCCGCTCCAACTAAAGTGGGAGAGACAGACACCCGCTAGCCACCTTATGCAACTGGTGCATGTCAGTCGGTGGAATCTGTCTCACGTAAGCATACGTGTAAGGTCGGTCCAGGCCGCTTCATCCCACAATACCACTGAAGCAAAATAAGACTAGTAGCGGCAATGAAGTTGACAACATCTACGCCCACAACAAATTGTGTTCTACTCGTGCAAAGAGAACTACGCATAGACCTAGCTCATGATGCCACTGTTGGGGAATGTTGCAGAAAACAAAAAAATTTCCTACGTTTCACCAAGATCAATCTATGGAGTCAACTAGCAACGAGAGGAGAGTGCATCTACATACCCTTGTAGATCGCGAGCGGAAGCGTTCAAGAGAACGGGGTTGATGGAGTAGTACTCGCCGTGATCCAAATCACCGATGACCAAGTGCCGAACGGACGGCACCTCCGCGTTCAACACACGTA
>NW_021268876.1:0-1625 GCF_002162155.2 Triticum dicoccoides
AAGAAGAAGAAGAAAGAAAAAGGAAAAAGGAAGAAGAAGAAAGAAGGAAGAAGAAAACAAAAGAAAAACAGAAGAAAAACAAGAAAAAGGAAGAAAAAAGGAAAAAGGAAGAAAAAAAGAAAAAGGAAGAAAACAACAGAAGAAAAAAAGAAAGAAGAAAAAAAAGGAAGAAGAAAAAAAGAAAGAATTTTTAAAATTAAATACGTGAAAATACGTGAAAGAATTTTTTGTGTCTAATAAAATCAATTTTTTGAAATACACAAATAATTTTTAAATTCACGAATATGTCATGAATCAGTGAAAAAATTAAATACGTGAACTATTCTGAAATCCCTAAACATTTTTTGAATACACAATATGTTTTTATTCCTGTTTTTTCCACAAAATCATCAATATTTTTTGAAAACCTTTTTTTTTGCAAAATCACAATGTTTTTGTATCCATGAACATTTTATGATTCATTTTTTTGAATTCACATACATTTTATGATTTCTCAAATATCTTTTTTCATTGCTATATTTTGATATACTGAATTGTTTTAAAGATGAAAAGGATAAAAACAGGAAAAGAAAAAATGAAATGAAATGAAAAAGAAAAGAAAAAAGAGTGTGGCCAGCACCCCCCGCCCTGCACATGGGCCATCCCGACCCCACATATATTCGTCTCCATCCACATCCCTGGCCAAACCCTAGCCAGTCTACTCCAAGCTCTGTTCGGACAATTTGTTTATACGGAGAGGGGCGGCGAGGGGGGCGGCGATGCGCGCGGTGTTTTTTTAGGGATCGAGAGGGGACGGCGAGGGTTATAAATGTGTTGTCCTCGCCTCCCCTCTCCGTGACGCCGTCGTCTGCCGCCCCGTCTCGCGCTCTACCGCGACACCCTCTCCCACCCCTTCCTCGCCCCCTCCTTTCGCCACCGCCCTTTCGCCACCGCCACCGCCACCTCCCCCCTTCTTCACTTAATTAATTTGTTTTTACTACATGTTTTCAGGACTGACATAATGGCGGACGATAGAGCTGACCCGATTATGGACAACTATGATCCGGACGGTGAAGCACATATGTTCGGCATCATAAACGGCGATATTCTATATGTGCCGACCGGAGAAGAAGAAGATGATATCTCTTCTTATCTGAACCTTGACGGTGAAGATGAAGGGCGCCGTCAGCAAGATGATGCCGAACAAACGTCGATAAACGACGATCTTCAAATGGAAGTAGCAACCACCTCCGGCGCCGAGGTATATATATACATTGAGCCTCTGGTGATACAAACTAACTGATTTGAATAAATATGTGTGTACTAACGCGCGCGACTCTTTCTTATTTTAGCCCTCGTCCGGATCGTCGAAACAATCGAGTACGTCGTCAAAGCGTGGCGCAACCAAGACGATGAAACAAGGAGAAACATGCACCATCGAGGTTGTCGACAGTGCAACCGGCAGGCCGCTGGAGCCCCGCAAGAACGCCACCAAGTTTGTCAGCCAATGCGGAGCCATTGTTAGAGACAACGTCTCGATCACCGTCCAGGAGTGGAATGAGCCAAAGAAGGCACGAATTGATGGTTTCACTTTTGTCGATAAGAGAACAAAAAAAGATTGCTTCAAGAAGCTTATGGAACATTTC
>NW_021268877.1:0-1956 GCF_002162155.2 Triticum dicoccoides
CGGATCATCCGGGACCCCGTCCGGATCATCCGGCCTTGCCTGCGCGCATGACTTGGGCCGAGGCCCATGTATCCCCTTCGCCCCTCACTTACCCCTTCATGGCTTATCACTATAAATAGACCTCCTCCTCCCCACTTTGAGACTAAGCATTGGATTAGCTCATGTTTGTGTGAGAGCCATTGCTCCTCCACTTGGATACTTCTCCTCGGAGATCAGGACCTCTCCGGAGAAGATCCCCAAGCGGATTCAAGACCCCTCTTTAGGGAAGAACATCAAGGCCTCGTCTTGGAGAAGATCGGTTACCTTTGTATCCTTACCTTTGTTGACTTTGGATCTCGTGTATCTCTTTGTGTTCTTCGATCTAGCACTTGTGTGACCGATTCCTTGTTGGTTGAGTGTTTTCCCTCGTTCCTCCCCGTGATTTCCTCGTGTTCTTCCGCTCGTTCTTCGTGTCTCCCCGTAGGATCCACTCCAAACGTGAAAGATCGACGCTATAGGGTTCCACCCTACATCATCTTGGTATCATGAGCCACGTTGATCACGTTTTTGGAGCCCCTACCCCTCTTTTTCTAGCTTGATTTTGTTGATTTCGTCCTAAATCCGAAAATTCCCACCAAAAATAGCCCCAAAATTTTTTGTGATTTGTTGGTTTGATGATGTTTTGTTGATTTTGATCCGTGGATTCGCTTGGTTTCAAGTGGATCTAGCATTTCCCCAACTTTCCCCACCTTCCATCCACGAAATCTCGTCAATTTTGACCCCAAAATCCCCAAATTCCGCCCAAGAATTCGTCTCCACGAGCAAATCCCGAGCGGATTGACTTGCCCGGATCATCCGGACCTTCTCCCGGATCATTCGGACATCCCCCGGATCAGCTGGACGCCCCCCCGGACGTCCGGATACCCCACGCACCCAGAAAACAGAACGGAGCTGACGAACCCGGATCATCCGGATGTACATGATAGAGGCAAAGGTGTCCCGTCTTTCGATGAGATGATGGATATCGCTTTGGTGGAAGTCGACTTTGACGATCCGACTACGAACGTGCGAGGACGTCGCGCCTTAGCAATTGCTAAACCAACTCCGTGAAGTTATTGACCACGCCGGAGCACGATCAACCTGACCACGAGGGTCTGTTTCCTGCGAGCAAACGAAGAACAAGCAAGAAACTAAGATTGCAATCTGGATATTGCGAATATAAGATGAAAACTTTATTGATCAAGGTGGGGTTCTGTGACGCCGTTGTCTGGTCGTTGAACACAAACGAAGTACGCGAAGTTGCAGCTATGGCGAACTTTTAATCTAAACAAAACCCAAAGTCTAAACGGTGCCCTAAGGGCTGTATATATGGAGGAAGAGAGGGGGAATTTCGTGGCCCTTGGTAGAGCGGTCCGAAATCAACCCTATCTCTTGTTTCCCCACACATACGGACTCTAAAAATAGCCTATACTTATGTATTTCGAAATTACATGGGCCAGGCCCAATAAAAAGGTGAGCCTATGGACGAAATTTACGAAGTGACATCTTGTATATTTCGTCCAAGGCTTCATGCACTTGTTATGGAGGCTTCAAAGACCTGAAATCTTCACTTGTAACTCTGTTCTTGTTCCCCTTGCGCATGCCATCATCTCCATGCTTGTTCTTGCTCCAATGTTCATCCTTCTCCAAGCTAGGCCCTTCATTTGTAAGCAAAACAAATGTATCCAATTTAGGAAGCATCATATTCTCATGAACATTAGAATCATTACCAAGAAACGAAAGTACCTGGTAATTTAGTTGGCGTGCGCGAGCTCTAGTAATTGGTCCAGTATGTATAGCAGCAGGGGCTGTGGGTGTAACAATGGTATTGATGTCCTCATCATCCTCCCTTTCTTGAAATGAAGTCGTCCTCGACGGAAGTTCATCTTCCTCACCCAAATAAGGCTTCAAATCTGCAATGTTAAAAGTGGGACTAAC
>NW_021268878.1:0-1974 GCF_002162155.2 Triticum dicoccoides
CGGATCATCCGGGACCCCGTCCGGATCATCCGGCCTTGCCTGCGCGCATGACTTGGGCCGAGGCCCATGTATCCCCTTCGCCCCTCACTTACCCCTTCATGGCTTATCACTATAAATAGACCTCCTCCTCCCCACTTTGAGACTAAGCATTGGATTAGCTCATGTTTGTGTGAGAGCCATTGCTCCTCCACTTGGATACTTCTCCTCGGAGATCAGGACCTCTCCGGAGAAGATCCCCAAGCGGATTCAAGACCCCTCTTTAGGGAAGAACATCAAGGCCTCGTCTTGGAGAAGATCGGTTACCTTTGTATCCTTACCTTTGTTGACTTTGGATCTCGTGTATCTCTTTGTGTTCTTCGATCTAGCACTTGTGTGACCGATTCCTTGTTGGTTGAGTGTTTTCCCTCGTTCCTCCCCGTGATTTCCTCGTGTTCTTCCGCTCGTTCTTCGTGTCTCCCCGTAGGATCCACTCCAAACGTGAAAGATCGACGCTATAGGGTTCCACCCTACATCATCTTGGTATCATGAGCCACGTTGATCACGTTTTTGGAGCCCCTACCCCTCTTTTTCTAGCTTGATTTTGTTGATTTCGTCCTAAATCCGAAAATTCCCACCAAAAATAGCCCCAAAATTTTTTGTGATTTGTTGGTTTGATGATGTTTTGTTGATTTTGATCCGTGGATTCGCTTGGTTTCAAGTGGATCTAGCATTTCCCCAACTTTCCCCACCTTCCATCCACGAAATCTCGTCAATTTTGACCCCAAAATCCCCAAATTCCGCCCAAGAATTCATCTCCACGAGCAAATCCCGAGCGGATTGACTTGCCCGGATCATCCGGACCTTCTCCCGGATCATTCGGACATCCCCCGGATCAGCTGGACGCCCCCCCGGACGTCCGGATACCCCACGCACCCAGAAAACAGAACGGAGCTGACGAACCCGGATCATCCGGATGTACATGATAGAGGCAAAGGTGTCCCGTCTTTCAATGAGATGATGGATATCGCTTTGGTGGAAGTCGACTTTGACGATCCGACTACGAACGTGCGAGGACGTCGCGCCTTAGCAATTGCTAAACCAACTCCGTGAAGTTATTGACCACGCCGGAGCACGATCAACCTGACCACGAGGGTCTGTTTCCTGCGAGCAAACGAAGAACAAGCAAGAAACTAAGATTGCAATCTGGATATTGCGAATATAAGATGAAAACTTTATTGATCAAGGTGGGGTTCTGTGACGCCGTTGTCTGGTCGTTGAACACAAACGAAGTACGCGAAGTTGCAGCTATGGCGAACTTTTTGATAGAGGCGGGGTGTCCCGATCTTTCGATGAGATGATAACTATCAATTTGGTGAAGATGACTTTGATGATCCGACTACAAACGTGCACGACGTTGCGCCTTAGCAATCGCTAAACCAACTCCGAGAGGTTATTGACCACGCCGAAGCACAATCAACCTGACCACGAAGGTCTATTCCTGCAAGCAATCGAAGAACAAGCAAGAATATGATAAAGCAATCTGAATATTGCGAATATTGATGAAGTATTGATAAAGGTGGGGATCCGTAAGCGGTCTTGGTCTGGTCGTTGGACACAAACAAAGTACACGAAGTTGCAATGGCTAACTTTTAACTAAACAAATCCCAAGGAAAAGCTACTAGATGGATCTACTTATATAGGAGCAAGGGGTGGCGGCCAAGGAGGTGGGAGGACGTCCCAAGGCAGCCTAAAACTAAATCTAGGTCGTACAAGGCCAATGGGCCCAAGTGGAGGTGATGTAACACCTTTGGACTTGTAGTTTGACTCGGATTCTGCTGCAGCATCAGATTGTTTCGTCCACAACTCAACGCTCCGGACGAATTTGAAGGTGATTCCAATTGGGTTGGAAAGTGCACGAAATCTAGTTTCCAACAAAAAAAGAATCACCCAATTCGGAGTCCGTATGAAAAACTTGTGTGCGTTTTGAGTCAGGTA
>NW_021268879.1:0-1616 GCF_002162155.2 Triticum dicoccoides
GGGCCATAAATAATGTTGCCATGTTTCTAAAGTCCGAACAAGAGCATATAATTCTTTATCATAAGTAGAATAATTCAGACTAGGCCCACTCAATTTTTCAGAAAAGTATGCAACAGGTTTGCCATCTTGTAATAACACACCTCCTAATCCAATTCCACTAGCATCACATTCAAGCTCAAAAGTCTTATTAAAATCAGGAAGTTGGAGTAAAGGAGCATGTGTCAACTTATCTTTCAATACCGTGAAGGCTTCTTCCTGTGCGGTACCCCAAACAAAAGGCACATCCTTCTTTGTAAGCTCGTTGAGAGGTGCAGCAATGGTGTTGAAATCTCTCACAAAACGCCTATAGAATCCAGCGAGGCCAAGAAAACTCCTCACTTGTGTGACCGTTTTGGGCTGCGGCCAACTCTCAATAGCTTCAATCTTGGCTTTGTCAACTTCAATTCCCTGTGGAGTAACAACATAGCCAAGAAAAGATACTCGGTTGGTGCAAAAGGTGCACTTCCCAAGGTTACCAAACAAACGTGCATCACGTAGAGCAATAAAAACAGCACGTAAATGTTCCAAATGTTCTTCCAAAGATCTGCTATAAATCAGTATGTCATCAAAGTAAACTACCACAAATCGTCCAATGAAAGCACGTAAAACTTCGTTCATTAGTCTCATGAAAGTACTAGGTGCATTAGTTAACCCAAAAGGCATGACTAACCACTCATATAATCCAAACTTAGTTTTAAATGCTGTTTTCCATTCATCTCCCAATTTCATACGAATTTGATGGTAGCCACTACGCAAATCAACTTTGGAGAATATTATAGAGCCACTCAATTCATCAAGCATATCATCTAGCCTAGGAATAGGATGACGATAACGAATAGTAATATTATTAATGCCTCTACAATCAACACACATATGTGATGTACCATCCTTTTTCGGCACTAGAATAATAGGAACAGCACAAGGACTAAGGGATTCGCGTATATAACCTTTGTCGAGAAGCTCTTGTACTTGACGCATAATCTCCTTCGTCTCCTCTAGATTGGTACGGTATGGTGCACGGTTTGGCAGTGAAGCACCGGGAATTAAGTCAATCTGATGCTCAATCCCTCGAATAGGCGGTAATCCCGGTGGCACGTCTTGTGGAAAGATGTCAGCGAACTCCTGCAAAATGTTAGTGACAGCAGGAGGCAAAGAGGAAGGCACGTCCTCGAATGAAAATAATGCCTCTTTGCACACAAAAGCATAGCAAACAGATTTGCTGAAATCTAGCTCACCAATATCAGATTTGGTGGCAAATAAACATGCACTTTTCAATTTAATTTCAGAAGCAACACTAGATGATTTATTATTAGACTTCATTTGTTGCTCAAATTCTTTTGCCACAATCTGATTTTCACTCTTATTCGTCTCCTGTTTTGCTTTATTAGCTCTATTAATATCATCTTTCAAAATGGAATCAGGAGTCATAGGAAGCAAAGTAATATTTTTATCCTTATGAACAAGAGTATAGTGATTGTTTCTACCATGGTGTACAGAATTTTTATCAAATTGCCATGGTCTACCAAGTAATAAGGAACATGCTTGCATAGGTACCACATCACAATCAACATAATCAG
>NW_021268880.1:0-1741 GCF_002162155.2 Triticum dicoccoides
TGTGTGGGGAAACAAGAGATAGGGTTGATTTCGGACCCCTCCACCAAGGGCCACGAAATTCCCCCCTCTTCCTCCATATATACAGCCCTTAGGGCATCGTTTAGACTTTGGGATTTGTTTAGTTAAAAGTTAGCCACTGCAACTTCGTGTACTTCGTTTGTGTCCAACGACCAGACCAAGACCGCTTACGGATCCCCACCATTATCAATACCTCATATATATTTGCAATATTCAGATTGCTTTATCATATTCTTGCTCGTTCTTCGATTGCTTGCAGGAATAGACCTTCGTTGTCAGGCTGACCGTGCTTCCGGCATCGTCAGTAACCTCAGGAGATTGGTTTAGCGATTGCTAAGGCGCAACGTCGTGCACGTTTGTAGTCGGATCGTCAAAGTCGTCTCCACCAAATCGATACTTATCATCTCATCGAAAGATCGGGACACCCTCGCCTCTATCAAATCTTGGTGATGATTCTGTATTAAATGACTTATTGCATGTTTGCTTATTTAAGCATGTTGTAGCATGTAAATTTGATGCAAGTAAGGTTTATTCACCAATGTTGGGATGGTTTAATGATGAACATTGTCAATCTTTTGAAATGAATAAGAGCTTCACTTATATGTGCAAACAGAGTTGCAATATTTTCATGCCTTCTACTTCTTGTGCTAATTTTTTGGCTTTAGATTTTATGAACTATGCAAGTTACTCATCTATTCATGTGTCATATATGCAAAAATCAAAGGAAGTAAAAATGGATGACATATACATATACAACATGTACACCTTGTCTCTTTTGTTAGCCACATTTCAGATTAAGCAACGCCGAGGACGGCTTTATTTTCAAGAAGGGGAGGATGATGAGGACATGACTACCTTGGATATGACCAAAAATATTGCATATATGCATATTTGTCAGGTGATTTCTAGTGCAAACTATTCAATAATCAATTTATGTTATCCAGAACAAAAATACTTCACACACTTTTGTGTTTTGTCTAATTGCAGGTGTATGGGACATTTGTACAATCCACATATGAAGATAAGGAAGAAAGAGATTTTTATTTGCTGTCCAAAAAGTTCTCTCACGTCATTTTTGGCCCAAGAGAAGATAGAGTCCAAGTCTCCCACGTTCTAGATTCAGATTCGGACTGCACAGACATACCTGACTCAAAACGCACACAAGTTTTTCATACGGACTCCGAATTGGGTGATTCTTTTTTTGTTGGAAACTAGATTTCGTGCACTTTCCAACCCAATTGGAATCACCTTCAAATTGGTCCGGAGCGTTGAGTTGTGCACGAAACAATCTGATGCTGCAGTAGAATCCGAGTCAAACTACAAGTCCAAAGGTGTTACATCACTTCCACTTGGGCCCATTGGCTTGTACGACCTAGATTTAGTTTTAGGCTGCCTTGGGACGTCCTCCCACCTCCTTGGCCGCCACCCCTTGCTCCTATATAAGTAGATCCATCTAGTAGCTTTTCCTTGGGATTTGTTTAGTTAAAAGTTAGCCATTGCAACTTCGTGTACTTCGTTTGAGTCCAACGACCAGACCAAGACCGCTTACGGATCCCCACCATTATCAATACCTCATATATATTTGCAATATTCAGATTGCTTTATCATATTCTTGCTCGTTCTTCGATTGCTTGCAGGAATAGACCTTCGTGGTCAGGCTGACCGTGCTTCCGGCATCGTCAGTAACCTCAGGAGATTGGTTTAGCGATTGCTAAGGCGCAAC
>NW_021268881.1:0-682 GCF_002162155.2 Triticum dicoccoides
ACGGGGCCGGCAGCGGGCCGGAGCGGCAGGGAAGAGCGGGATGAGCGCCGTGCGGGGCCGCGGTGGTGGTCGGGGCGGCCGTGGCGACCGCGACGACGAGCGGGGGAAAGGGGAGGACGAACGGGTCCTCACCAGCGGTGGTGAGCAGGGAGGCGTCGAGGCGCGTGGAGGCCGTTCGGGGAGGAGGACGGGGACGACGGCGTCGGAGACGAGGCAGGCCGTCGAGGGAGGAAGGCGGGGCCGGTCCAGCGGGGTGGCATGGTCGAGGCGGCGTTCCGGCCGACGGCGGGGGAACGAGATCGGTGTCGTCCGGCGAGGCAGCACCGGCGACGGCGTCGGCACCGCGGCGTTGAGGCGAGGAGGCGGACGGGGATGGCGTTGACGGAGTCGAGGCGGAGGAGCTCCGGGTGGCGGCGATTGGCGTTGGGGCGACGAACATGACGTCCTGCGGAGCTCGGGGAGGAGGACGAGGACGCGAGGTCCGGCAAGGAGGCGGTCGGTCCGAGCGGCGACGGTGGGGCCTTCGGCGGCGGTGGTGGTGGTGGCGCACGGCGATGACGAGCGGGTGCGGTCCGGTGGGTGGCTCCGGCGACGGCGGGGCGCGGGGTTCGGGCGCCCTCGAGCGGCGGCGGCGTCGAGCGCGGTCGTCGGGGCAAGCGGCGGGGCGCTGCCCCGATCCGAT
>NW_021268882.1:0-920 GCF_002162155.2 Triticum dicoccoides
GCCTAGTTGGAGCAGTAGGCAGACGAGGTGCAGCGTAAGACTGCCTTGGGGCTGGTGCATTTGGACGGTACATGCTGTTCGGGATCCATATCTTACGCTTCTGCGAGGGCGGGCCCGAAGATGAGCCCGTGTCACGGTTGCGCCTTTGAGAGCTCTGGTGTTCTTGCAGACCAGTCTCAACATTGATGGCCTTATTCACCAAGGTGGCGAAATCAGCAAAGTCGTGCACTAGAAGTGCGAGCTTGATGTCAGCTTGAAGGCCGTCACGGAACTTCTCCTGCCTACGTGCATCAGTTGCAATGTCCTCTTCAGCATAGCGAGACAAGTCCAGAAACTCTCGCTGATAAGCTTCAACAGTCTTGTTGCCTTGGGTGAGGTTTCGAAACTCACGCTTCTTCCGGTCCATGACTCCCTGAGGAATGAAGCGGGCACGGAAGGCAGCCTGAAAGTCTGGCCAGGAGATGATTGTCCCAACTGGCAGAGTACGCCTGTGGCTGTCCCACCATTGAGCTGCGGGTCCCTTCAGGAAGAAGGAAGCAAAAGTGACATAGCTGGCAGGGGCTACATCAGCAGACTCCATTTCATAGGTGATGTCACGGAGCCAGTCATCAGCATCCAGCGGCTGGGTTGAGCTGCGGTACACACTTGGGTTGAGGCGTATGAAATCCTGCAGAGTTGTTGTGTTTGGATGCTGGTTCATATTGGGGCGAGGAAACTGAGCCATCACGTTTTCCATGAACTGGCGATTCATCTCAAGCTGTTGGATCATACCAGCCATGTACTCAGGCGGTGGTGGGAAGTTGCCACCACGACCACGACCAGCTGGTCTAACCATCCTGCTAATATATAACAGGGGTAGTTCAGTATTGAGAAATTTGCATAGACAAGAGTCATTCATGATGAAACATGCATAATGAAAG
>NW_021268883.1:0-1561 GCF_002162155.2 Triticum dicoccoides
ATAGCAAGGTAGGAACAACACATACATATGGCTCAAACAACTCCTACACATGCTAGTGGGTTTCATCTAGTTACTGTGGCAATGACAGGTCATGCAGAGGAAATGGGTTCAACTACCGTAGCACACAGCAGTTTGAAACGCGTTGTCTTAATGCAGTAAAAGAGAGCAGGAGCGAGAACATGGGATTGTATCGATATGATCAAATGGTTGGTTGCTTGCCTGATGGTTCGATGCACTGATATGGTTCTTCGTTAGGGTAATCACGGTACTCCTCGGGGACAGAACCTGTCGCAAAGGACATCGATACACAAGCATCACCAAACAATGTGCAACAATATGATGCATGCATGAAACATGGCAATATGAGTGTGTTGGGCTAATGCAACTAGAACCAGAAGGGTTTGAACAAATTTGAATCAAGGATTCAAATTTCAAATTCAAATATGGCCTTTTAAAGTGCTTTTCCTTGTTCTGCTTGAAACATCAATTTAACTTGTTTGATCATGCATGAAAATAGTACAGATGGATAGATTGGATTTTTCTGATCATTTTTCATATATAATTTGTCCAATTTGGAGTTACAAAATAAAAGTTATGAATTTTTGAAGTTTAAATAATATTCTGGAATTTCCTGATTTAAATTAAATCCAGAAATATAATTATTGCGCCAGCATGACGTCAGCATGACGTCAGTGGTCAACTGCGGCTGGCTGAGGTCAAACCTGACGTGTGGGGCCCACACGTCAGTGACAGGGGGGTTAAACAGGATTAAATTAATCCTAATTAGGGATTAGTGGCGCTGGGGCCCACTGTCAGTGTCAGGGGGGGTTGACTAACAGTAGGTTAGCGCTAATCTAACCACCTGGCCGACAGGGCCCACGCGTCAGTGACCCTGGGAGGTCAAACCCCAGGTCGGACAAGTCAAACCCCACCGGCGACTTGACGCCGGCGAGGTCCGAGACGGCGGCGAAAGTGCTTTTTGCCATTCCGGCAACCAAATGGACGGCGGAAGGCATCTACGTGTTGCTGATGTTGAGCCGCGACTATTGGTGGTGGTGGTTGGGCTCGGGGTGGCCGGAGTTGACGGCGGCGAGCTCGGCTGCGGCGGCCGGAGTTCGGGTGCGGTCGGAATCGGCGTTGCAGGGCGTTAGAAGAGGTGTTGGTGCGTGCTACGTGCTCCTGGTGAGGTGTGGAGCACGATGGTGTGCTCGGTTGGGCGCTACGGCGACCGTGGCCACGACGGCGACATCGCCGGCGGCGTGGAGCTCTCGGCCAAGGTGGGGCTAGGGCCTAGAGGTCGAAAGAGACCAGGGGAGAAGGGGGAAACGATCCGGGGGCTCACCGCGGTTGCAGTGGGCGTCGAAGCGGGCTCGGGGACGCGCCGGAGATGACGAATTCGACGGCGACGATGATCGGAGCCCGAAGAGGGGAACGGCGACGTGGCGGCGATGCAGGGCTTCCGGGGAGCTGTGGAGCGGTGGGGAGGAAGAGGGGGTCGTGGCGGAGCTTCTGAGCTAGTCGGGGGAGCGAGGGGTGGCCGGAGACGGCTGCTGTGGCGAAC
>NW_021268884.1:0-4162 GCF_002162155.2 Triticum dicoccoides
AAGATAAATATATTTTTAGTATTTTATAATATAGATGCAAAAAGTAAAGATGCAAATAAAAGTAGATAGAAAGCAAATATGATAAGAGATAGACTCGGGGGGCATAGGTTTCACTAGTGGCTTCTCTCAGAATAGCATAAGTATTACGGTGGGTGAACAAATTACTGTCGAGCAATTGATAGAAAAGCGAATAATTATGAGATTATCTAGACATGATCATGTATATAGGCATCACGTCCATAACAAGTAGATCGACTCCTGCCTGCATCTACTACTATTAATCCACACATCGACCGACTCCTGCCTGCATCTAGAGTATTAAGTTCATAAGAGCAGAGTAACGCTTTAAGCAAGATGACATGATGTAGAGGGATAAACTCAAGCAATATGATATAAACCCCATCTTGTTATCCTCGATGGCAACAATACAATACGTGCCTTGCAACCCTTTCTGTCACTGGGTAAGGACAGCGCAAGATTGAACCCAAAGCTAAGCACTTCTCCCATGGAAAGAAAGATCAATCTAGTAGGCCAAACCAAACTGATAATTCAAAGAGACTTGCAAAGATAACTCAATCATACATAAAAGAATTCAGAGAAGATTCAAATATTATTCATAGATAAACTTGATTATAAACCCACAATTCAACGGATCTCGACAAACACACCGCAAAAAGAGTTTACATCGAATAGATCTCCACAAGAGAGGGGGAGAACATTGTATTGAGATCCAAAAAGAGAGAAGAAGCCATCTAGCTAATAACTATGGACCCGTAGGTGTGTGGTAAACTACTCACAACTCATCGGAGGGGCAAAGATGTTGATGTAGAAGCCCTCCATGGTCGATTCCCCCTCCGGCAGAGTGGCAGCGAAGGCTCCAAGATGAGATCTTGCGGATACATAAGGTTACGGTGGTGGAAATTGTGTTTTGTCCTGCTCCTCGATGTTTTCGGGGTACACAGGTATATATAGGAGAAAGAAGTACGTCAGTGGACGCCAGAGGGGCCCACGGGACAGGGGGCGCGCCCTGTAGGGGGGCGCCCTCCTATCTCGTGGGAGCCTCGGCTGCTTCTTGACTTGCACTCCAAGTCCTCTGGATCTCGTTCGTTCCAAAAATCACGCTCCCGAAGGTTTCATTCCGTTTGGACTCCGTTTGATATTCTTTTTCTTCGAAATACTGAAATAGGCAAAAAAACAGCAATATGGGCTGGGCCTCCAGTTAGTAGGTTAGTCCCAAAAATGATATAAATGTGTAAAATAAAGCCCATAAACATCCAAAAGGGGTAATATAATAGCATGGAACAATCAAAAATTATAGATACGTTGGAGACGTATCAGGCCTTCTGCGGGCCTGAATCCTGGCCCATGGATGGGTTTCTAGTCGTATTCAGGCCGTGGTGGCCGAGTAGGTGGCATATTTTTTATTTTTTCCCTTTTTTTTTCTTTTTTGCTTTATTTATTTTGTTTTGTTTCTACTTACAACAAAAAACTTATTTATTTTATTTTATTTTGTTTCTAATTACTTATGTATTTTACTTTATGATAATTCTTTTTGCTATTAAAGTTTCTAACAAAAAAAGTTCTTTATGAAAATTCTTTTTGCTTTTAATGATTTTGAACAGAAAATACTTTGATAATTTTAGTTGCATCAATTTTACATAATTTTATTTATGTTATTAAAGTTTATTTTATTTTGTTTCTACTTATATATTTTATTGAAGTTTATATTTTTTTTCTAATTACTTATTTATTTTATTTTATGATAATTCTTTTCGCTATTAAAGTTTGTAACAAAAAAGTTCTTTATGAAAATTATTTTTGCTTTTAATGATTTTGAACAGAAAATGAACTCTGAAAAGGTTGAAAGTTGGCATGGTATCATCATTTCATCCACATAGCATGTGTAAGAAAGTTGAGAGGGTTACGGCAAAACTGGATTTCATTTTAAAAACTTATTTAAACTCTTGACTTTGTGTGTGTTCAAAATGCACCATTCAAAGCCACATCATCAATTTTCAACCCTTTTTGACTTCATTTGTTATTTTTCATGCATTTACTAATTATTTTGAGCAATAAGACACTGAAATTGAAAAGCATTTCAAATGAACTCTGAAAAGGTTGAAAGTTGGCATGGTATCATCATTTCATCCACATAGCATGTGCAAGAAAGTTGAGAGGGTTACGACAAAAACCAGATGCACTTCGTGTACAAAACGGACAATCTCTTTCGAAGTATCAGCATTTCATACAGAAACTTGTCTGTTACAATAGACATTTCAAATGAACTACGAAAAGGTTGAAAGTTGGCATGGTATCATCATAATAGTTGTGGCGAGAAAGTCTTCACTTTTTCTTCGCTTGTGTCCTTTCCTTATTGTGTCGTAACCATGGATAATCTTCATCATTTATCAGGATGCTTGGGTCAGCCTTGACTTTGAAGGGAGGAATTTCATGAAACTTTTCATAATCTTCGGACATGTCTATCTTGCCCTCCACTCCCACGATGTCTCTTTTTCCTAAAAGAACTATGTGGCGCTTTGGCTCATCGTATGATGTATTCGCTTCCTTATCTTTTCTTTTTCTCGGTTTGGTAGACATGTCCTTCACATAGATAACCTGTGCCACATCATTGGCTAGGATGAACGGTTCGTCAGTGTATCCAAGATTGTTCAGATCCACTGTTGTCATTCCATACTGTGGGTCTACCTGTACCCCGCCTCCTGACAGATTGACCCATTTGCACTTAAACAAAGGGACCTTAAAATCATGTCCATAGTCAAGTTCCCATATGTCCACTATGTAACCATAATATATGTCCTTTCCCCTCTCGGTTGCTGCATCAAAGAGGACACCATTGTTTTGGTTGATGCTCTTTTGATCTTGGGCGGTCATGTAAAATGTATTCCCATTTATCTCGTATCCTTTGTAAGTCAATACAGTCGAAGATGGTCCCCTAGACAACGAGTACAACTCATCACAAACAGTGTTGTCACCTCTGAGACGTGTTTCCAACCAACTGCTGAAAGTCCTGATGTGTTCACATGTAATCCAGTCGTCGCACTGCTCCGGGTGTTTGGAGCGCAGACTGTTCTTGTGTTCATCGACATACGGGGTCACCAAGGTAGAGTTCTATAGAACTGTGTAGTGTGCTTGAGACCAAGAATATCCGTCCCTGCATATTATTGAGTCCCCTCCAAGCGTGCCTTTTCCAGTCAGTCTCCCCTCATACCGCGATTTAGGGAGACCTATCTCCTTCAGGCCAAGAATGAAGTCAACACAAAACCCAATGACATCCTCTGTTTGATGGCCCATGTAGATGCTTCCTTCTGGCCTAGCGCGGTTACGAGCATATTTCTTTAGGACTCCCATGAACCTCTCAAAGGGGTACATATTGTGTAGAAATACGGGGCCCAGAATGACAATCTCGTCAACTAGATGAACTAGGACGTGCGTCATGATATTGAAGAAGGATGGTGGGAACACCAGCTCGAAACTGACAAGACATTGCACCACATCACTCCTTAGCCTTGGTATGATTTCTGGATCGATCACCTTCTGAGAGATTGCATTGAGGAATGCACATAGCTTCACAATGGCTAATCGAACATTTTCCGGTAGAAGCCCCTCAATGCAACCGGAAGCAGTTGCGTCATAATCACGTGGCAGTCATGAGACTTTATGTTCTGGAACTTTTTCTCTAGCATATTTATTATTCCCTTTATATTCGATCAGAAGCTAGTCGGGACCTTCATACTAAGCAGACATTCAAAGAAGATTTCCTTCTCTTCTTTGGTAAGAGCATAGCTGACAGGACCTTCATACTGCTTTGGAGGCATGCCGTCTTTTTCGTGCAAACATTGCAGGTCCTCCCGTGCCTAAATTGTATCTTTTATCTTTCCATACACGCCCAAGAAGCCTAGCAGGTTCACGCAAAGGTTCTTCGTCACGTGCATCACGTCGATCGAAGAGCGGACCTCTAGGTCTTTCCAGTAGGGTAGGTCCCAAAATGTAGATTTCTTTTTTGACATGGGTGTGTGCCCCGCAGCGTCACTCAGAACAGATAGTCCGCCAGGACCCTTTCCGAAGATTACGTGTAAATCATTGACCATAGCAAGTACGTGATCACCGGTACGCATGGCGGGCTTCTTCTGGTGATCTGCCT
>NW_021268885.1:0-17394 GCF_002162155.2 Triticum dicoccoides
AAAGGCCCAAATAAAAAATGAGAGAAAAAGAGAGAAGGGACAATGTTACTATCCTTTTACCACACTTGTGCTTCAAAGTAGCACCATGATCTTCATAGTAGAGAGTCTCTCATGTTATCACTTTCATATACTAGTGGTAATTTTACATTATAGAACTTGGCTTGTATATTCCAATGATGGGCTTCCTCAAAAATGCCCTAGGTCTTCATGAGCAAGCAAGTTGGATGCACACCCACTTAGTTTCTTTTTGAGCTTTCATATACTTATAGCTCTAGTGCATCCGTTGCATGACAATCCCTACTCACTCACATTGATATCTATTGATGGGCATCTCCATAGCCCGTTGATACACCTAGTTGATGTGAGACCATCTTCTCCTTTTTGTCTTCTCCACAACCACCATTCTATTCCACCTATAGTGCTATATCCATGGCTCATGCTCATGTATTGCGTGAAGATTGAAAAAGTTTTGAAAAAGTTAGAGTATGAAACAATTGCTTGGCTTGTCAACGGGGTTGTGCATGATTTAGATACTTTGTGTGGTGAAGATGGAGCATAGCCAGACTATATGATTTTGTAGTGATAACTTTCTTTGGCCATGTTATTTTGAGAAGACATAATTGCTTTGTTAGTATGTTTGAAGTATTATTATTTTTTATGTCAATATAAACTTTTGTCTTGAATCTTTCTAATCTGAATATTCATATCACAATTAAGAAGATTTACATTGAAATTATGCCAAGTAGCACTCCGCATCAAACACTCTCTTTTTATCATTTACCTACTCGAGGATGAGCAGGAATTAAGCTTGGGGATGCCTGATACGTCTCCAACGTATCTATAATTTTTGATTGCTCCATGCTATATTATCTACTGTTTTGGACTATATTGGGCTTTATTTTCCACTTTTATATTATTTTTGGGACTAACCTATTAACCGGAGGCCCAGCCTAGAATTGCTGTTTTTTTTTGCCTATTTTAGTGTTTCAGATAAACGAAATATCAAACGAAGTCCAAACGGAATAAAATCTTCGGGAACGTGATTTTCTCACCGAACGTGATCCAGGAGACTTGGACCCTGCTCCAAGGAACAAAAGAGGCGGTCACGAGGGTGGGGGGCGCCCCCCCTAGGGCGCGCCCCCTGCCTCGTGGGCCCCTCGTTGCTCCTCCGTCGTACTTCTTCCTCCTATATATACCCACGTACTCCCAAACTATCAGAAGAGGAGCCAAAAACCTAATTCCACTGCCGCAACTTTCTGTATCCACGAGATCCCATCTTGGGGCCTGTTCCGGAGCTCCACCGGAAGAGGGCCGTCATCACGGAGGGCTTCTACATCATCATAGCCTCTCCGATGAAGTGTGAGTAGTTTACCTCAGACCTTCAGGTCCATAGTTAGTAGCTAGATGGCTTCTTCTCTCTATTTGAATCTCAATACAAAGTTCTCCCCCTCTCTTGTGGAGATCTATTCGATGTAATCTTCTTTTTGCGGTGTGTTTGTTGAGGCCGATGAATTGTGGGTTTATGATCAAGTCTATCTACGAATAATATTTGAATCTTCTCTGAATTCTTTTATGTATGATTGGTTATCTTTGCAAGTCTCTTTGAATTATCCGTTTGGTTTGGCCAACTAGATTGGTAGTTCTTGCCATGGGAGAAGTGCTTAGCTTTGGGTTCGATCTTGTGGTGTCCTTACCCAGTGACAGAAGGGGCAGCAAGGTACGTATTGTATCGTTGCCATCAAGGATAACAAGATGGGGTTTATTTCATATTGCATGAATTTATCTCTCTACATCATGTCATCTTGCTTAAGGCGTTACTCTGTTTTAACTTAATACTCTAGATGCATGCTGGATTGCGGTTGATGAGTGGAGTAATAGTAGTAGATGCAGAATCGTTTCGATCTACTTGTCACGGACGTGATGCCTATATACATGATCATGCCTAGATATTCTCATAACTATGCTCAATTCTGTCAATTGCTCAACACTAATTTGTTCACCCATCGTAGAATACTTATGCTCTTGAGAGAAGCCACTAGTGAAACTATGGCCACCGGGTCTATTCTCATCATATCAATTTCCATTACTTCAATCTTGCTTTGCTTTTTTTTACTTTGCCTTTACTTTTTACTTTGCATCTTTATACCAAAAATACCAAAAATATTATATCTATCAGATCTCACTCTCGTAAGTGACCGTGAAGGGCTTGACAACCCCTAACCGCGTTGGTTGCGAGTAGCTATCGTTTTGTGCAGGTACGAGGGACTTGAGCGTGGGCTCCTACTAGATTGACACCTTGGTTCTCAAAAACTGTGGGAAATATTTACGCTACTCTGCTGCATCATCCCTTCCTCTTTGGGGAAAACCAACGCAAGGTCAAGACGTAGCACTCAACAGTAATTTGTTCACCCACCGTAGAATACTTATAATCTTGAGAGAAGCCACTAGTGAAACCTATGGCCCCCGGGTCTATTCTCATCACAGCAATCTCCATCACTTCAATCTTGCTTTGCTTTTTATTTTGCCTTTACTTTTTACTTTGCATCTTTATACCAAAAATACCAAAAATATTATATCTATCAGATCTCACTCTCGTAAGTGACCGTGAAGGGATTGAAAACCCCTAATCGCGTTGGTTGCGAGTAGCTATCGTTTTGTGCAGGTACGAGGGACTTGAGCATGGGCTCCTACTGGATTGATACCTTGGTTCTCAAAAACTGAGGGAAATACTTACGCTACTCTGCTGCATCATCCCTTCCTCTTCGGGGGAAAACCAACACAAGCTCAAGATGTAGCAAGAAGGATTTCTGGCGCCGTTACCGGAGAGTCTATGCAAAAAGTCAAACATACCAAGTACCCATCACAATCCCTATCTCTCGCATTACATTATTTGCCATTTGCCTCTCGTTTTCCTCCCCCCCCCAATTCACCCTTGCCATTTTATTTGCCCTCTCTCTCCCTATCCTCCCTCTCTATTTTCCTTTTTTGCCCGTTTGCTTTTGTTTGCTTGTGTGCTAGTTTGCTTGTTTGTCGCGATGGCTCAAGATACTACCAAATTGTGTGACTTCACCAATACCAATAATAATGATTTCCTTAGCACTCCGATTGCTCCTCTTACCGATGCTGAATCTTGTGAAATTAATACTACTTTGTTGAATCTTGTTATGAAAGATCAATTCGCCGGCCTTCCTAGTGAAGATGTCGCTACTCATCTGAATAGCTTCGTTGATTTATGTGATATGCAAAAGAAAAAAGATGTCAATAATGATGTCATTAAATTGAAGCTATTTCCTTTTTCGCTTAGAGATCATGCTAAAGCTTGGTTTTCGTCTTTGCCTAAGAATAGTATTGATTCATGGAACAAGTGCAAAGATGCTTTTATCTCTAAGTATTTTCCTCCCGCTAAGATCATCTCTCTTAGAAACAATATTATGAACTTTAAACAACTTGATCATGAACATGTTGCACAAGCTTGGGAGAGAATGAAATTAATGATACGTAATTGCCCTACTCATGGTTTGAATTTGTGGATGATCATACAAATTTTTTATGCCGGATTGAATTTTGCTTCTAGAGATCTTTTCGATTCGGCCGCGGAAGGCACTTTTATGGAAATCACTTTAGGAGATGCTACTAAACTCCTAGATAATATTATGGTTAATTATTCTCAATGGCATACTGAAAGATCTTCTAATAAAAAGGTGCATGCGATAGAAGAAATTAATGTGTTGAGTGGAAAGATGGATGAACTTATGAAATTATTTGCTACTAAGAGTGTTTCTTCTGATCCTAATGATATGCCTTTGTCTACTTTGATTGATAATAACAATGAATCTATGGATGTGAATTTTGTTGGTAGGAATAATTTTGGTAACAACGCTTATAGAGGGAATTTAATCCTAGGCCATATCCTAGTAATCCTTCTAATAATTATGGGAATTCCTACAACAACTCTTATGGAAATTATAATAAGATGCCCTCTGAATTTGAGAATAGTGTTAAAGAGTTTATGAATTCACAAAAGAATTTTAATGCTTTGCTTGAGGAGAAATTGCTTAAAGTTGATGATTTTGCCAGAAATGTTGATAGAATTTCTCTTGAGGTTGATTCTTTAAAGCTTAGATCTATTCCTCCTAAGCATGATATCAATGAGTCTCTCAAAGCCATGACAATTTCCATTGATGAGTGCAAGGAAAGAACCGCTAGGATGCGTGCTTCCAAAGATGCCTTTATTAAAGTGTGTTCTTCCAATACTTATGAAAATCAAGATGAAGATCTAAAAGTTATTGATGTGTCTCCTATTAAATCTTTATTTAGCAATATAAATTTGGATGAAACAGAATATGATCTTCCTTTACCTAGAAGGCGTTCTAAAAATTCAGAGTATTTAGATCTTAATGATGAAATTGATGAAAGTGGGATTGAAAGAAATAAAAATCTAGATGTTGCTAAACCCACTATATTGGATTTCAAGGAATTTAATTATGAAAGTTGTTCTTTAATTGATTGTATTTCCTTGTTACAATCCGTGCTAAATTCTCCACATGCTTATAGTCAAAATAAAGCCTTCACCGAACATATTGTTGATGCCTTGATGCAATCTTATGAAGAAAAACTTGAGTTGAAAGTTTCTATCCCTAGAAACCTCTATGGTGAGTGGGAACCAACTATTAAAATTAAAATTAAAGATCATGAGTTTTATGCTTTGTGTGATTTGGGTGCTAGTTTCTCTACTATTCCCAAGACTTTGTGTGATTTACTAGATTTTCGTAATTTTGATGATTGCTCTCTAAACTTGCATCTTGCGGATTCCACTATTAAGAAACCTACGGGAAGGATTAATGATGTTCTTATTGTTGAAAATAGGAATTATGTGCCCGTAGATTTCATTGTTCTTGATATAGATTGCAATCCTTCTTGCCCTATTATTCTTGGTAGACCTTTCCTTAGAACGGTTGGTGCGATTATTGATATGAAGGAAGGAAATATTAGATTTCAGTTTCCATTAGAAAAGGGCATGGAACACTTTCCAAGAAAGAAAATAAAATTACCATATGAAACTATCATGAGAGCCATGTCGGTGTACTAGAGTAGGGGTACCCTAGTATCCCGAACTTGTGCACGGGCAGTCGCAGCGTCCCGCGGCAAGGCTTGCCCGGTGACCGCCAGGGTCCTCCGTGGTTCCTTTGGAGCCATTCAAGAACAAAGTATCCAAGCCAAGGAGACAAGACCCCAGCAAGAGGAGCTTGCCAGGAAGGCCAACCAAGGCATCTCAAGACCCCGGCAAGAGGAGCTTGCCGGGAAGGCCAACCAAGGCACCTCAAGGAACTTGCCGCGACGCACCACGCGCCCCGGCAAGGCCCGGTGAGCGACAAGCTCCCGGACGCGACAAGACAACGACCGCGGCAAGGCGCTTGCCGCGGCAAGCCACCACTCCGCGCCCGCGCTCCAGCACATCCACCAACGTGTCGCTCTGGGACCCTTCCAGGTGTACGTGGTGGGAGGCTGTGCAGCCAGGGGTGCGCGGTGGCAAGCGGCACTGACAAGATTGCCATCGTGGCAAGCGGTAGCGTCCCTCGCGGTCCCTTTTGCACTGTTTAGGCGACACAGACGGGCATTTAATGCCCTTGTCCCCTGCCGTCAGGGTTAGGTATGATACACTGTAGCAGGTAGCTATACCTACCGCAGCACCTTTACATTTTTACCCTTGTCTATGTTGCCACCTGTCCGTGACCCCTTGAGCATATAAAAGGAGGCCCATGCGCAACGTAGAGGGGGTGGGCTGGTTAGCGGGTCAGCTAGTTAGCTAGCTCGGAGAACACTCACGCTCGGTCTGGTTAGCCGCTGGTGTGTACTGTAGCACTCCGCGCTCCCGAGCAAGAACTCAATACAAACCACAAAGCAGGAGTAGGGTTTTACGCATCCGTGCGGCCCGAACCTGGGTAAACTGCTCGCGTGCCTCGCCTCGATCCGCTCTTTGCACGGCCTCCGCCCCCGCCGAACCAAAAGGGACTCGGCCCGCCGGTCCCATAGGTGTTCGTGGATCAGTCCCCCGACATCTTTGGCGCGCCAGGTAGGGGGCGTCGAGGTTGTGTGAACCAGATCCGGCATTCACGCGAGCGACATCTTCATCATCTTCATCGACATGCCGCCGAAGAAGAAGGTTTCGGAGGCATCTGCTCTGTCTGCGCCGAACCCACCACCGCCAGAGCAAACGGCTGGTGGGGCGGACGCCGGCGGAAGAACGGGCGTCGACGAAGGAGCTCGCGGTGCTTCCAGGTCCAAGGACAAGGCTGCGCTGCCCATCGGCGGCGTGGCCGGCTCCCACAACGACCGGGCGCACTCCAAGACCTCGGCGTCCGTACATGCACCGCGCCCATCTCAGGAGGCGCGGGACCGGCAACGTCATGGTACCCACGGCACCATGCGTTTGCTGGACCAAGATCAAGCTGGTGGATCTCGGAGTGCTCAAGACCAGCATGCACACCAACGTGCTGGCACGAGCGAGGCACGGTCGCCTGGACGGGATACTGCTCCTTCTAACATAGTTAGAAGTCTGAGCATATCCGGCTCCTCGCACCGTTCGCTACCGCCACCCGCCACTACAGCAGAAGCTTTAGCGCGAGCTCAACTGCTCCTAGACTACCCTCCAGCGGCGGACAAGATCGACGACTGGAGGGCCACCATTCAGAGTCTCATCAGCCTCGCCAATGGCGACGCCCAATGGCAGCCGAGCACGTCGCAGCCGCAGCAAGTCAGCCAGGCACGAGCCGGTGGCGACAAGACCGGTGAGGGTGCAACCACTGTGCACTCTCCGCCCCGAAAGCCAAGATCGCCGACTCGCCGGATCCACCTCGACAGCGACTCCACCGCGTCATCAGATCCACGGGATCGTCGTGATCAGCGCCAAGTTTTTCACGAACGACAACAAGAAGACGCTCGTACTCGCATCGAGCACCGAAGAGAAGCGTGACGTTAATCAGACCAGTGCGCTGGGCCCTCTGTCGACATGCATGCGCCAGGGGAACCAGGCGACTTGCCGTACGCGGTAGGTTGCCCTGCGTTTACTCGTGAGCTGCGGCAAGTCCAGTGGCCCAGCACGAAGAACTTCAAGCCAGACGTACCAGAGAAGTACGACGGCAAGTCGCATCCGTCGGAGTTCCTCAGCATCTACACCATCGCGGTGCAGGCTGCCAGGGGACGGGACGACAAGATCCTTGCCAACTACTTCCCGCTGGTGCTCAAGCCCAACATCAGGTCCTGGCTCATGCACTTGCCGGACAACTCCATATCCTCCTGGGCAGACCTTTGCCATCAATTTGTCGGCGCCTTTACAGGTGGCCACAAACCTCATGGCCAAGAGAGTGACCTTCATCTGCTTGCCCAGAAGGAAGGAGAGCGCGCAAGTACATTCAGAGATTCAGCCGTGTACAGCACAACATCCCAGATATCCACCCTGTCGCGGTCATCAGCGCATTCCATCAGAACGTGCGTAACCGCAGGATGCGGGAGGAGATGGCGATGTGCAAGATCAGAGACGTCAGTGAGCTGTATGCCCTGGCCGACAAGTGTGCACGTGCTGAAGAAGGGAGGACACTCCCCGGAGAGAATACAGGAGCAGGAGGATCTGACAGTGAGGATGCTGCCCCGGTAAAGAAAAACCGGCGGCGGAACAGGAAGAAGAAAGGCACAGATGTGCTAGTCGTTGAGCAGTCCGGCAACAAAGGTGGCGCCAATAAAGCCAAAGTTGGTAGCTCCGGTAAGGAGATTGCCGCATGCACCAACTGCCAGGCTGTGGTGGTCGCCGACAAGCAGGACGGCTCCGACAAGCAGTATTGCAAGATCCACCGCACCAAGGGCCATGACCTCCAGAGCTGCAAGAAGGTCGAGCAGCTTGTCCAGCAACAAAAGGCTGAGTACGAGCGACGCGACAAAGAGAGGGCCCAAGGTGGCGATGGAGAATCCGGCAAGAAGCGCGCCGGCCGGGGAGGACGCCGCGGCAAGGCCAAGCAGCGGCAAGGAGATAGACCTCCCCGCGGCCGCGACAAGGATGAAGACGAAGACGACGACGAAGACATGGAGGATGACGAGACCAGTGAGCAGGAGTTCCAGAAAGTCATAGAGGTCTTGTGCGTTGACGGTGGTGCTTCTCTGCATACTTCGCACCGCCAGCTCAAGCAGTGGGTGCGGGAAGTCCATGCAGCAGAACCACCCGTCGAATCACGCAAGCTTCTGAAATGGTCCAGCACGCCTATCATCTTTGATATTGAGGACCACCCTGATCGCACAACTGCGGTCGGGTGTTTGCCGATGTTGGTTTCACCAACAATCCACAACCTCAAGGTCACTAAGATGCTAGTTGACGGCGGGGCCGGCTTGAACCTGATCTCCTCCGCTGTACTCCAGAAACTCCAAATCCCTGACAGCGAGCTCGAAGAGACCGCCACATTCCAAGGAATCAACCCGGGAAGGAGCAAGCCGAAGGGGAAGGTCACATTGCCAGTAACGTTTGGCAGCGAGCTGAACTTCAGGACTGAGAGGGTCACCTTTGACGTTGCCGATATTCCATTGCCTTACAATGGGATACTTGGCCGTCCAGCGCTCGCCAAGTTCATGGCAGCCTCTCACTACGCATACAACATGCTGAAGATGCCAGGCCCGATAAGCGTCATCTCTGTCCCCGACGACAAGAAAGATGCTCTTATATGTGCTGACAAGATCTACCGGGAAGCGGCAACCGCAACAGACCGCAAGTCACTTGCCGCTGAAGCTCCCGGGGGGAAGAAGACCAAGTCCGGCAAGAGTTCTGATGCCCAATCCGGCAAGCGCACCTCTTCGGAGTGCTGCGCTGCCGTCGAGGACGCACCATCGAGCTCCACCGGCAACTGTAAGAAGACAATGGCAGCTCCGCCAGAGACGAAGAAGGTGTCCGCCAAGGAGGACGGCACTGGTGGTACCTTCACCATCAGTGCCACTCTCGACCCTAAATAGGAAAGCACACTCATTGCTTTCCTGCGGGCGAATGTCGACGTGTTTGCGTGGCAACCGTCTGACATCCCCGGTGTTCCCAGGAAAGTAATTGAGCACCACCTTGCCGTTTGTCCTCATGTGCGGCCCGTCAAGCAGAAGGTCAGGAAGCAAGCAGTGGAGCGCCAAGAATTCATCGCAGAAGAGATTAAGAAGTTGGAAGCAGCAGGCCTTGTCAGAGCAGTGCTCCATCCTACGTGGCTGGCCAATCCTGTAGTTGTGCGCAAGGCAAACGGGAAATGGAGACTTTGTATCGACTTTACTGATGTTAACAAAGCTTGTCCCAAAGACCCATTTCCTTTGCCGCGCATAGACCAGATTGTTGACTCCATGGCCGGATGTGACTTGCTTTCATTTCTTGATGCATACTCAGGATACCATCAGATTTTCATGGCAGAAGAAGATGAGGAGAAGACCGCATTCATTACTCCATGTGGCACGTACTGTTTCATACGGATGCCTTTCAGATTAAAGAATGCCGGTTCAACATTTGCAAGGGTAGTTCATGTCGCTCTTGAGCCGCAAATACACAGAAATGTGGAAGCCTACATGGATGACATAGTGGTCAAGAGCAAGGACAGAGCAACCCTGATCCAAGATTTAGACGAAACCTTTGCAAATCTGCGCAAGATCAGCCTCAAGCTCAACCCAGAGAAGTGTGTGTTTGGAGTCCCCTCCGGCAAGCTTCTCGGGTTCTTCGTATCTCAGCGGGGAATTGAAGCCAATCCCGACAAGATCAAGGCCATTGAGCAGATTGAAGCACCAAAGCGCGTCAAGGATGTACAAAGACTTGCCGGTTGCTTGGCTGCTCTCAGCAGGTTTATCTCTAGGTCTGCTGAGCGCGCCCTGCCATTTTTCAAATTATTGAAAAAGGCAGGACCAATGAAATGGACTCCAGAAGCGGAGGCTGCGCTGCAAGACTTGAAGAGATACCTGTCCTCCCCTCCAATACTTGTCGCACCTAAGCCACAAGAGAAGTTGCTGCTGTACATAGCGGCAACCAATCAAGTGGTTAGTGCTGCGTTAGTAGCAGAGAGGGAAGCAGATGACGAGCCAGCAACCACGGCAGGCACATCCAGCGACAAACAGGGGGCTTCCCCGACAAGCTCTGGTCTCGACAAAGATGAATCTACGCAGATGCACGAGGAAATACAGAAGAAAATGGTGCAGCGCCCAGTTTACTTTGTCAGCTCCCTTCTGCAGGGGGCTAGGCCAAGGTACTCTGGCGTGCAAAAATTTCTTTTCGGCCTTCTTATGGCCTCGAGAAAGCTGCGCCATTACTTCCAAGCACATGAGATCACGGTTGTCACTCGCTTTTCGCTGAAGAGGATACTTCAGAATCCATAAGCAACAGGCAGGATTGTTGAGTGGGCACTGGAACTGTCAAGCTTTGGCCTCAAGTTTGAAAGTACTTCAACTATCCAAAGCAGAGCATTGGCAGAATTCATAGCAGAATGGATGCCAACACCAGATGAAGAAATTCCAGAAACGAGCATCCCCGTCAAAGAAGCAAGCAAAGAGTGGCTGATGTGCTTTGATGGTGCCTTTTCGCTGCAAGGCGCCGGCGCTGGCGTGCTGCTTGTCGCACCCACCGGAGAGCACCTCAAGTACATAGTCCAGATGCACTTTCCCAAGGAGCAAGCAACAAACAATACTGCAGAGTATGAAGGCTTGCTTGCCGGCCTCAGAATCGCGGCAGACCTTGGGATCAAGAAGCTCATTGTCAGGGGTGACTCGCAGCTTGTCATCCGGCAAGTAAACAAGAATTATCAGAGTCCGTTGATGGAAGCCTACGTCGACGAAGTGAGAAAGCTAGAAGATCACTTTGATGGCCTACAGATGGAGCATGTTCCAAGAGCTCAGAACGCCATTGCCGATGGCATGTCAAAGTGCGCCGCACTTAAGTTACCTGTGGAACCAGGGATTTTTGTGCTCAAGCTGACTCAACCATCTGTAACGCCATCAACTGGACAGAGCAAGAAGAGGAAGTTGATTTCTGGTGACTATTTGCCGGCAGTGCTCCCCGAAGCCGCCGCCAAGAAGGTCCCCAAGATCAACGCCAAGAGCGCTGAGGAGCAATCCGCTCCGGCAAGCCCTAGGGTTTGTTCCGTTGAAGCAGAGGCTCCCGGGAAGTTTTGCTCCGGCAAGCTTGCCGGGGAACGTCAAGCTCCGGCAGAGCCGCAGATTCTCGCCATAGAAGCGGATGTTCCCGTAGTAGAAGATTTGCCTTTAGTCCTTGTTGTCGAGCCACAAGCTCCAGCCTGGGCACAGCAGATTGTCCGTTTCCTTCAGACAGGAGAACTTCCCGAAGAGCAAGAAGAAGCGGAAAGAGTAGCTCGACAGTCAAGTATGTACCAGTTTGTTGACAAGACACTGTACAGAAGAAGACTCAACGGTGTGAAATTGAAGTGTATTCACCGGGAAGACGGACAAAAACTGTTGGCAGAGATACATGGAGGCATATGTGGACACCACATTGGCGCAAGAGCACTTGTCGGCAAAGCATTCCGGCAAGGTTTCTTTTGGCCGACAACCCTCCAGGATGCAACTGCACAAGTAACCAAGTGTGAAGCGTGCCAGTTCCATTCCAAGCAGATACACCAACCAGCTCAAGCTCTCCAGACAATCCCTTTATCCTGGCCATTTTCGGTCTAGGGGCTCGACATCCTCGGCCCCTTTCCCCGAGCAATCGGGGGCTTTGAGTACTTGTACGTTGCAATCGACAAGTTCACAAAGTGGCCGGAAGTGGAACCAGTGAGGAAGGTGACAGCACAGTCAGCAGTCAAGTTCTTCAGGTCGATTGTTTGCCGCTTCGGGATCCCTAACAGGGTAATCACCGACAACGGTACACAATTCACGAGCCGCACCTTCATGCAGTACATCCAAGATCTTGGCGCCAAGGTCTGCTTCGCTTCTGTTGCTCACCCGAGAAGCAACGGTCAAGCGGAGAGGGCAAATGCTGAAGTGCTGCACGGGCTCAAGACCAGAACTTTCGACAGGCTGCACAAGTGCGGAAGGAACTGGATCGAGGAGCTGCTGGTGGTTCTTTGGTCGATCAGGACGACGCCAAATCGAGCCACTGGCCAGACACCTTTCGCTCTAGTCTATGGAGCAGAGGCAGTTATCCCCACGGAACTCGTATACGGGTCACCTCGAGTGCTCGCTTATGATGAGCTTGAGCAAGAGCAGCTCCGACAAGATGACGCGCTGCTCCTTGAGGAAGACCGTCTTCAGGCTGCTGTGCGAGCTGCTCGCTACCAGCAAGCTTTGCGCCGCTACCATAGCCGCAAAGTTAATGCCAGAAGTCTCGAGGAAGGCGACCTTGTTCTTCGGCGTGTTCAGTCCGCCAAGAATTCCAACAAGTTGACACCAAAGTGGGAAGGCCCTTACCGGGTGAAACGAGTCCTAGGCCTAGCGCTGTCCGCCTTGAGACCGAAGATGGCATTCCGGTGAGCAACTCCTGGAACATTGAGCATCTTCGTAAGTTTTACCCGTAAGGCGCGGTTGCCGGAACCCATTCCGGCAACCACCTTTTGTACAAGTCTTGCCGCTGTTGCATGTAATCCTTTGTACAAAGCCGGGCGCAGACCTCGTGCATAAGTAAAGCTCATGTGCTCCGCACATTTTGTCAATTCCATGCTTTCTATTTTTTGCATGTGTTATCTGACACTTTGTGCAGTACTTACTCCACGGTAAGCAATAACGAGCCGTAAGGCTCCGTATCTTTATTTTCTCTTCTTTCTTTTTTCTCAAGGAAAGGAAGGTTCCCCCGCCCACAAGTTTGTCAGGGGGAAAGGAGAAGATAATGGTATGGACCAGGCGTCATTCAAGAAAGTCTTGCCTTGCCGGGAAGCAAACAACAGAAAAGATAAGTTGCCAAAGTTTGAGCAGTCAGATTTTTAAAATTTTTAAGTTATCTTCCTTGAACGACCGTGCTTTGTATGGAAAACCTGTGCGTGGAGGAACCAGCTCGTAGCTAGTGGCGCCCTTACTTTGTTTCGAGTCCGCTCAACAACTTAAGTGAGCTGCGACTAGTTGTCGCGCCCTTACTTTGTTTCGAGTCCGCTCAACAAATTAAGTGAGCTGCGACTAGTTGCGACAAGGTTTCTTGTCGGCAGCGGCACCGCCAGCAGGCTGCTGACGTCCCGCACTCAGCGCTCGCGGCTAAGGTGCCCGCGCCGGCAAGTTCCCTAAAAGCGTAGGGTAAAAGCATACAAAGCAAGGAGTCAAGTAAAGGGAATAACATTGCAATGGCTACCCAAAATAAAGTTATATTACAAAATAGCTTGTCGCAGCTCTAACAGATCGTTTTCATAACTTGATCGACAGCGACAAGAAAAAGGAGGAAACAGGCGGCCTAGTCTGCGCGATCGCCCTCAATCCTCTTGATCCCGCTCACCTTGTCCACAATGGGTGCGACAAGGGCCTTGAGCTCCTCCAGATCGGCATCCGGCGGCAAGGTCCTGAGGACATTGGTGAGGCGGAGGCCCGGGTTGCGGAAGGCCACCTTCATCAACACCTTCTGAAGGGCTTCCGCACAGATCTTGCGCGACTCGTCGGCCAGCTGCTTTGGGATCCTCTCCCGGAGTCGCTGGAGGGCCGTCGCCACGCCCTTGAAGAACAAGACGAGCTTGGCGCTGGGTTGGAGGTTCTCGTCGAAGGGATACCCGAGATCCTCCATCCCCAGCTGCGCCAGCTCCTTGTCGATGTCTGTGGCGGCATTCACAAGACTCTCCGTCCAGTGCTCCACAGTTTCCCTGAAGGCATTTTGGGTGGCGGCAACACTCTCTAGCAGCGCCTTGTCGGCCTTGATCTCCTCCCTCAAGGCCGCCTCCTGCTTCTTGGCGCTGCCCAACATCTTGGTCAAAGCGGTCAGCTTCAACTCAAGATTCGCGTTGGATTCCTTGGCGGCGCTGAGCTCTCTGCCCTTCTCGGCGAGATCGGCCTCCAGCCGCGCCACCTTCGTCTCCAACTCCTTCTTGGCGGCCTCGGCGGCGGCGGCAGCATCCTCCGCTTGCTTGAGGGCTCCGCCAAGTCTTTCCTCGCGCGCAGCAAGTTCCTCTTCGTGGGCGTCAAGATTGACCTTCCGCTGCGCTAGCTCGCCCTCCTCCGCGGATAGCTTCACAGCGGCAAGCCGCTGCTGCTCTTCGATTTCAGCTTTCTCGAGGAGGAAGGCCTTCTGCGCTTCGTCGAGTTGCTCCCGCTCCTCTGCCAAGGATCGACGAGCTTCCTGATGGAAGCCCCGGAGCTCCTCCGCACGCTTCTCGATGTCTGCTCCCGCCTTCGTGACAAGCGCCTCGCGGGACTCCAGCTTGGCTTGCCGCGCGCGGTAGAGCGACACCAGCTTCCGCAGCAGCCGCTCCTCCTCAGGCTCGTTGCTGCTGCTGCTTGGCGCGTCAACCACCGTCAACCCAGCGGAGGCGAGCACTTCCCCGTCGAAGATCTCTCCCTCGACCGGCGCCCTGGAGCTTGAAGCCCAGGGGAGGTTGATGAAGACGTCATCGCCGGCCTTCAAATAGACGCCTGGCTGGGGCTCCTCGGAGTTTGGCGCTGCGGCATCGGCGGACGGGTTGGCGGTCGGTGTAGCGCCTGGTGCTCCTGCGGCCTCAGGGCCGTCAGTGCGATCGCCAGACCCCTCGCCAGCTACTGCGGCGGCAGCCTTGGCGGCCTCTGCGCCGGCGGGATCGCCAGCACCGGCTTCTCCTTCGGCAGCAACCTCGGTCTCCATCTGCTCCATAGCGGATGGGTCTAACGGCCGGAAAGGGGAGAAGAGTTAAGCAAAATCCAACAAGAACCCAAGGGAAGCCTTGAAGCGAAGGGCTTACCTGTGCCGGGTTCTGCAGTCGTGGTCTCCGCCGTCGGGGGGCCGCTAGTGCCGTCCCTTGCCGGAGAACCCTCCCTTGCCGGAGACTTCTCCCTTACCGGAAAGCCCTCCCTTTCCAGAGAGCTCTCCCTTGTCGGAGGATTCTCCCTTGGCTCCTGGTGGGGCTGCTCTGCTCCTACGCAAATCAACAATCAAATATCAGCAAAGAAAGAGTACCCATGCGCACCTCACAGCGGAAAGCAAACCATATACTTACGCTGGGGGCTGCTCTGGAGGAAAGTTGCCGGGTCCGGCAAGGTTGTCTCGGGCGCTCCCCCTGCTATCGCAGTGGGTTCGTCCTTGATAATGATCACCAGGACCTTGGCTCTCTTTGCTGCTCTCTGGGCCAGAGTCCTAATGAGGAACAAGTTCAAAGTCAAGCAAATGAGATACAAGACAAACAGCAAGAATTGAAGAACTGCAAGTACAGCAAGAGAAGCTTACTCTTCTTCTTCTTCCTTGTCGAAGCTGAACGCGGAGAAGTCGAAGTCTGGCGCGCGCCCGACGCGAGGAGGCGGAGGAGAAGCTTCCCTTGGCCGCTTGGCGGGAGCAGTGGCGGTGGTCTGAGACGACCCCGCTCCGGCTGGAGTAGAAGCGGTGGTCCCGGAGGGCCCCGCTCTGGTTGCCGTCGTAGCGTGGGGTGCTCCCGCGACAACGGTACTTGTCGCGGTCGAGCGTGTCACGTGGCGCGGCGACTGTTGCCTCGCCTGCCACTCCGCTACGTCACCGGCCTTGCGGAGACGCCTCCTTGGTGGGGATGGAGGCTCTGCTTGTGGCGAGCTGCCTGAAGATGAGGAGGAAGAGGAGTTGATGTCTAGCGAGCCGCTCGTATCTTTGGCGGGCTCGCTCGGCTCGGCGTCACGCCCGGCAAGCTCCTTCTTGCCGGTGGGCTCCCCTCGCTCGGCACGGCTTGCCGCCTCTGCTGCATCTGCCTCCTCCACGCTGAATCCAAAGTCGCCCGCGGCTGCGGCTGTCGCCGCCTCTTCCAGCCTAGTGGTGATGAGTGCAAACTCCACATCGATGGTGTCACGGGTGAGGCCATCCTTCTCGTTGGAGCGGATCGGCACTTCCACCAAGTCATCGAAGAACTGCTGCACGACGTCATCTGCGGGCTCCTGCCAAGTTGGCACAATTCCGTGCGAGTCGCACTCCGGCATCATTGCACGGATGCGGTCGAGCGAGGAATTGTTGCACAGCGGAACGACGCCCCCGGCAACCTGAAGACCTCAGGATGTTGGGGGTCATACTTGAACAGCTCCTGCAGCATCGCGTTGAGCTCCAGGACAGTGAAGTTGTAGTTGAGGCCCGGCCGCAGCCTCATGATATCTGCCGCATTCTTGAACTCCCAAGTGGGCCTCCCCTGTTCCTGCAGGGGGGCGATGCAGCGACGAAGAAAGTCTGCGCCAACAGCGCCTACAGTAAGCCCGGCAAGCCTGAGGCGTAGGATCCGGGTGACAGCAATCTTCAGCCTGTCGTCTTCCGGGGCCACGTCACTCCAATCGCTGCCGCGTGCTACTGGGGTTTTGCGCCGGGTGGTGAATGGCTGCGGGTTCTCCTCGTCAATCCAGCACCAGTCTGCTCTCCACTCCTCCCACTTGCCGCGGAATTCTCCCTCCAGATACGTTTCCTTCTTGCCGGCCCTTGAGATCCAGGCGATTCCGCCGGATAGTGGCTCCCCTCTCTCTACTCGGGGTATGAAGAAATGGCGGAAGAGAGCTACACTGGGGTGGACTCCGACAAAGTTTTCGCAGAGATGTGCGAAAACTGCCATGGTCAGAACGGCATTGGGGGTGAAGTCAAGGAGGTGGAATCCGTAGGTATTCATGATGTCGCAGAAGAACTCAGAGAAGGGCGGGCAGAGCCCGCAGTAGAAGAACAATGCGAAGAAGGGGTATCCGTTTGGGGCTTTCTTCCAAGCGGCGGCGGGGAGTACCTTCGTGCGCGGATGCGCGCACGTCTCCGTCGACCAGAAGAGGTAGTAGTTCTCCATCAGCTCCTTCGCGGCAAGCTTGGGGGGGGGACTGCGCTCTCCTTCCGCAGCGCCGCAAGCCGCTGCGCCTCGGTCGACTTCACGACCTTCCCCTTGTTGGCTTTTGGAGCCATGGCGGAAGTGGCGGAGGAGATTGATGGAGTTGGTGGCGCTGGTGGCAATGGGGGGCGGAGCGCTGCTCTCTTTCGGCTTTGGGAAGACGAGGGAGCGGCGGAGATTTCTGAGATTGGAAGCAGCAACTGGCAAATGGGCGAACTGCCCCTGTTTCCTCTGCTCATAAAGAGGGAGGGGGCGAACGTTTCGCATTTCCGAATAAAGAAACCACCCACGATCTCTCCCACGACGCCGCATTCAACGCGTGCCGTTCGGGGAGGGCGCGGTGGATACGAAGAGAGATACGGCGTAACCTAGGCCGCGCGTGCCCGTGCCCTGTTTTGGGCCTGGCCCAACAGCGCTCGGCTCCGTGTATGGCTCAGGCCTGGGGGCTCCTGTCGGTGTACTAGAGTAGGGGTAC
>NW_021268885.1:20326-21457 GCF_002162155.2 Triticum dicoccoides
ATATACTAGTGGTAATTTTACATTATAGAACTTGGCTTGTATATTCCAATGATGGGCTTCCTCAAAATTGCCCTGGGTCTCCGTGAGCAAGCAAGTTGGATGCACACCCACTTAGTTTCTTTTTGAGCTTTCATATACTTATAGCTCTAGTGCATCCGTTGCATGGCAATCCCTACTCACTCACATTGATATCTATTGATGGGCATCTCCATAGCCCGTTGATACGCCTAGTTGATGTGAGACTATCTTTCCCTCCTTTTTGTCTTCTCCACAACCACCATTCTATTCCACCTATAGTGCTATATCCATGGCTCACGCTCATGTATTGCGTGAAGATTGAAAAAGTTTTGAAAAAGTTAGAGTATGAAACAATTTCTTGGCTTGTCATCGGGGTTGTGCATGATTTAAATACTTTGTGTGGTAAAGATGGAGCATAGCCAGACTATATGATTTTGTAGGGATAACTTTCTTTGGCCATGTTATTTTGAGAAGACATAACTGCTTTGTTAGTATGCTTGAAGTATTATTATTTTTTATGTCAATATAAACTTTTGTCTTGAATCTTTCTAATCTGAATATTCATACCACAATTAAGAAGATTTGCATTGAAATTATGCCAAGTAGCACTCCGCATCAAAAATTCTCTTTTTATCATTTACCTACTCGAGGACGAGCAGGAATTAAGCTTGGGGATGCCTGATACGTCTCCAACGTATCTATAATTTTTGATTGCTCCATGCTATATTATCTACTGTTTTGGACTATATTGGGATTTATTTTCGACTTTTATATTATTTTTGGGACTAACCTATTAACCGGAGGCCCAGCCCAGAATTGCTGTTTTTTTGCCTATTTTAGTGTTTCAGATAAACGGAATATCAAACGGAGTCCAAATGAATAAAATCTTCGGGAACGTGATTTTCTCACGGAACGTGGTCTAGGAGACTTGGACCCTGCTCCAAGGAACAAAAGAGGCAGTCACGAGGGTGGGGGCGCCACCCTAGGGCGCGCCCCCTGCCTCGTGGGACCCTCGTTGCTCCTCCGGCGTACTTCTTCCTCCTATATATACACACGTACCCCCAAATGATCAGAACAGGAGCCAAAAACCTAATTCCACCGCCGCAACTTTTT